>NC_092859.1:20208066-20246552 GCF_032062135.1 Pyxicephalus adspersus
CTTATTTATTGGTCATTTCTACTCTTCTCTTTTATCCTGCAATTTATCTTTGTGCCTTTTTTATATTTCATGTGCACTTTAGTACTCAACAATTTGTGTGAAACTACAGTGCCAGTTCTGTATGTATGTTGAACACAAAGCCAAAGAATTTAGTGTACATCTTCTGTAGTCTATAGGTATGTTATTCTAGTATTGGTGGTCCCGGTTCTGTCATCTAAGGATACCATTCACCTTTGGTGTATGGTTCTTCTCTAGTGGACTATACTGCACCTTCCAGTCACATTATGCATTTTTCGTAGCAGTGGAGCTGCTGAAAAGTTAAATAATTGTGAGCAGTCTCTGGTAAATATGCGGTTCAGGGATGACTTGTGTATACTAAACTTCCATGTTGCACAGTCACATTGTCAGAATTCTTTCACCTGGACTGACCTTTTAGTTTTTATTAGTCTTTTAGCCTATTCTTTTCCTTGTCCAGTATTCCACACATATGTTACAGATTTTATATATCTGATCACATTTTTATACATTTTGATTTTGTGCAAAGGTATGTGTGTAGTTAGTCCAATCTGACTGATTTGTTCTGCTGTCATGATACATACATTGCAAATCTTGAGCATTATCTACAAGTGTGGGTTTATCCCATAAATATTACATACAGCAAAGTAATTTTACCTTAGTAAAATTAGTTAAAATTGTGATTGGCTTGTTAAGGAACAATTTTTTTTATCAGTTCTGCTCTTTAGTATTAAACAATGCATTCCTTCCTGCAACATATTCCATCTACAAGGGTTTGTGGTCTTAATTAGAGGGGTTCTGGGAGTTTTTCCCTTTTTGGTAAAATGTTTTCCCAAACCCAGAATGAGCTGTCAGCACTTATTCAGTTATTTTTGTTGTAAGATTCTGGTTAGCATACAACCGCCTACGCTAAAGTATGAATCTACATTTTGTATTCAGCGCATTTGTTATAGGCAGGGCAGACAAATCAGCTTTGTAAATAGAATTCTGCCCCGCATTTCAGTACATTCTTGGTACCCAGTAGGAAATAGACTGTTCTTGTTGTGATGTGTGAAAGTTATCAAAATGTGAACACTTCTTGGATACCATTGAAAGCTTTACAAGCATAGCAAAGCAAGCTAGTTAATGAATATTAGTTGCTTTTTTGTTTTTGCCCTGTCTTACTAAATATTAATTGTCTCAAGGATAAATATGATTTTCAAGGGAACAACTTCCCGCCTAGAGTGGCTAAGTAAGTGGTTTGTAGTTCAGGGACCATTCAGTGCCAATAAGTACTTTTGTTGAAATGGACTGTACCTGGGGTCTTGCTTCTTTCCAAGTAAAGACTAAGCTCTGCCCCTTTATGCTCCATGCCATACTCTTGTCGGTGAGGTACTACACCATTTTATATCCACTGAATCTCTAGCAATTTGGCAATAGAATGACAGAGCAGGCTTATCACTGGTAAGGCAAGGGGCCTAAATGTGATCTAGTATACGTGGGGAGCCACAAGTCCAATGGTATTGATGCAGCTTTGACCATTTTATTGTTTTTACTTTTATTAGCTCCACTAAGGAGTGTTGGACAACCACCCACGGGACTAGTACAAAGAGCAGATCTAAAAGGCAACAAGTGGAAACAGTCTAAGGGTAGCTAAGTTTAGTTAATGTCCCTTAAATTGAGTTTTATGTCTTTCTGCAGTTAGGTTTGGCAGCCATCCTGGTGTTTTGACTCATGAGTCTTTGCTTTGGAATTTCCCCTCTTTCTCTTGATGCCCTTGTTGTATCTGGATGCCAAACATAAGGCCTGGGTAGATAGGCTGTGCCTAGGTAGGGCTATTTTATAATCTAAAGAATATATGGTTAATACATTTATTTTTTCTTCAACTGTTATTTCTGATATGCAATGGAAACCGGACAAAATGATCCTCATGTATGCTTTAACTCACTTTTGCTGTCAAAATATACTGTAATACATGTTCTCACATTCTATTTTTCTTTCTTGCAAACGTGTATCTGTTGCTTTTAGGATGCACAGCTGTCTATACACTTCTCCTTTCAGTTATTGTGAAGGTATGTGTGTACAACATATGTTGGATGTACTAATTTATTTTAACTCTTCCAAATTTGTTGTTTTAAGAATATTTGGTAAGATTCATAATTGTGTTTTACTGGTTGGAACCTATAATATTTTCCATAGTATTAACGTGTAGGAAAACACCTAACAGTCTAGAATTGTTTGACTTTTCTCCATTAGGAAAATACAACAAAACATTTGTCATTATTGCATATCTTGTTCTCTTGTGGCTGCACTGTGAATTATTTGTTTGTGTTGCAGTAGCAATGTTCACATGCCATGGAGAAACTATAGATGCCTGGAATGCTGGATCTCTGAGTTAGACAGACAGCTGTATGGGTGTCTTTAGGTTCTCCTGGGCCATATTTAAACATAAATACTCATAAATGCTTTGCAAATATAGGACATGGACTCGTAAACCTGACTTCTGTGTTACATTTATTGTCATCAAAGCTGCCATGGTAAAAATCCCATCATTCTATGAATTAAGTCATCCAATGTCTGTGGATGTTCTGTGCTGCCATAATGAATCAAGACATGCAAAGTTTACTACTTCACTGCTAAAGTTCCCCCTTTGTTATCTTTATTTTAAAATGTGGTGTAAGGACTCATTTCCACTATAGGCTTGCAGTAGATTTTCCTGAACACACACATTCCTATTCAGCAGCCCATTTGTTTGAATGAACGCACCTCATTGTCAGCATAGTGCATGCTGCATTTATCAAAATGTAAAGCACATAATTTCATTGACAAATAATGTAATGCTGTAGTGTGTTGGTAAGGTGCAATTGGGGTGCCATTAATAAAGATTGACAGCCCAGTTCACCAATGGATGTGCGATGTTGTGCTTTGCCTGCAATGCGCCAATGGGAATGAGCCCTTTCTATAGATCTTTGTGTATTATTCTTGCTCAGTCACATGCGCATGGAGGAAAGCAAAAAGAACAACTTCAAAAAGATGGCTATGTGACGGGGAATAGATAAATGCCCAACAAGTCTGTGTGGCACAACAGGAGCTATATGCTTGGCTAGCTGTTTAAACAAAAGCTAAACTTCTTGCCTGGGAAGGCCCCAATAGCAGCTGTTTTCCCAGAACTTGCAGACCACATAGTTATTTTAGACCTCGGATTTAATGAATGTGTTTAGGTTCACATCCCTAGAACCAGCAAGTGACATTTACGTGGGGGTGTAGACAATACCACTACAGCATGCACACACAAGTGTTTGCCCTGTTGAAAGTTCTCTAAAACATGCAGAGGGTGATCTTCCCCTCAATGTGTAAATCTTTTTACCCCTTTCTATATAAATATTTTATCACATGCAGAACATTTTGGTCATTTAAGTTAAGAAACTGAACATTGTTTTATGTTTATATTCTTTTTTTCCTTTGTCTGGGAGGGACTTTAGTAAGGAATTTGCTCTCAGTTGCACTTTGTTCCTTGTATTCCTGAAATTCTGATCCCACATCTATGCAAAACAGAATCACAAAGATCCTTTGTCTGTGTATTTATATGTTAAATGTCAACTGTATAAGAAGCTGCTCAGGGGTCTGTTAATGAAACCGCATAATGATTTTCCAAAAACATTGAATCCATGTATTGGGAAAATGCACATTCATTATGCAGGTGCCAAATCTTTTAGCCACCTCTGGTGGAGAGACTGAGGGCTGTGCTGTCCCCTGATGAACAAAGTGTCCTTGTGTCCTGTCAATTGTATGTTTACAAGATGATCCTTATGTACCTGGGGATTTTTCACTTCAAGTGCCTGCTATTTCTTACCAGTTTTTTATTGTTGGTCTCTATCCTTTTTGATATCTCTGAAAATAAAATTTGTTTTTTGTTTTGCTGAAATTGTGTAGATTTTTTTTTTCTAATACCTATTTTTCGAGTGATCGCATCAAGGAAAACAAGGAAAGAATATTGGTGTGTGATTACCTTGGAGATGTTGGATGGACTAGTGAAGTATTGTTGGTGTGTTATGAATATGCTGTGTGGTAAAAGCAAGCTTTGGTTTAAGATACCTTACGGTTGGGTTTTTTAAAATGGATCCGCAGTGGTTTTATTAAAGTTGACCAGTATTGAGAGAATATATAAGCTTCCATTGCAGATTTAGGTTGAAAAATACTAATTGCCTGGTTGGTGTTCTGATTCTCTAGCTTTGAAATGGAGCTATAGCAAGAGATGTGACTTGCCATCACTGAGTTCATTCTAAAGAATGCTAATTGGCTGGATGTAAAGTTGATCTTGGACCTGCAAGACTGGTCCACTTCCAGTCCCACCTGGTACCCTGTATATAAAGATTCTTGTATATGTTTAATCTAGGGGCCATGTAATGCTGAAGTATTTGCCATATTCCTTTGTCCTGGGGACTTTCACCCCACCATTTCCGGTATTGCTGATTGGTTCTATGAAGCACTTTCTGGACATGTGGTTGCTCTATTGCCATACTTATCTCTTATAATACAGGACCAGTATTGTATTGAATGCATCCACATGTTAGCCTGACAAAAGCACATTCAGTGAATATTCAGATGATATCTTGCTGACAGGCAGTAAGGACCCTTTTATTGGAATACATACAGACCCTTAAAGCAGAACTAAACCATCTAAAGATTAAAAAAAATTGTATGCAGACAGGTTCTCTATTGTAGAATGGACAGGTAATTCATTTTCTGCAAAAAAAAATGAACATACCTGCAATTTTCTAAATTACAATCACATGCCCATGCTTCATCGTGGGTGATGCCACTTGGTCATCTTCTTCAATGTGGGGGATCTTTGGCCATCTTGATTGGCCTGTCTAGAATGACAAAACTTTCACATGCAATATCCAACATATCTCGGCATCCTAAACTGAGCTTCACATGTGCTGCTCAGTGTTCTTTAGGGGAACAAAAAATTGTGAACAGGCTAGTAAGTATGTTTCTCCTTTAATTTTTAGTTTTTGAAATATAGTTCAACTTTAAAGAAGACACCCCTACCACCAATGCCTTTGCGGAGTCCTTTTCTGAAGTACTGAAATACATCTCTGCAGAATCTGTAGAGCTATTAAGTACAAAGAAAAGGGTACAGAGGAGGTCCCTGTTTTTAAAGTCAAATATATGGCCAGGAATGGAGCTGAGACTGTTTACTTTATTTGAAAATACAAGGCTATCTACTGTTTATTAATACTGTGTTTGTTCATAGTCATGTCACTAAATGCTCAGTTGGAGCAGAGAGAGCTCAGTAAAAGGAGCTCAGAACATCCCAGAGGATTTAACAGAAAGTAAGCATGAAGAGAGGTTAGCCAGCCAGTTAGATCAGAGGCAATATGGTGTAGTAGACCACATGCATTTACCCCTAAAGTGAGTGGGTTAGATACAAGAGCTTTGGTTTCAGGAAGGTCATTTGGACTTAAGAACAAGGTGGTTGTACCCTGAAATTCCCAGGTAGGTTGGAAGGATGGAAGTTTGAAGGTACATGGGTAGCCTTTGCTCTACACCAGAGCAAACTCCGGCCTTTAGGCCAGATAGGGCCCAGCTGGTAGTTTGTTCCGGCCTAATGCCGGCCGGCAACTCTCGGTTCCGGAGGGGGGTTGCAGTCAACCCGCAGCCAGGGGGCATTACGAACTGCCAGAGCTGCCTCCTTGGTGTGGCTCCCCTATTTACCGCGGCAGGCCTGATACTTCCGCTGCCACGGTAAATGTGGAAAGCTCCCTGAAGGTAAATCCCTCTTCTCAGCAATGCATATGGAGGTGAGGGATTTCCCCTCAGGGGGCGTTCCCTGGTGGGGACCAGGGCCATTAAGAGTCCGGCCTAGTGTGCTCCCGTCCACCCCTGAAATGGCTTGGTGGCCATAAAAGTTTGCCGACTCCTGCTCTGTACTGAGAAGGGTGTGTAAATTGTTGGTACGTAACCCTAAAAGAACATCAGGTGCACAAAAGGTAGGATATAAAAGGTCCAAGTGAGCTTTGTCTCCAAGAAGGTACTTTGTCTTCAAAGAAGCACTAAGTTCTGGTACAATTCTTGACCTGCAATCGGTCTGCAATTTGTATATTCTCCCTGTATTTGTGTTGGTTTCCTCTGGGTACTCCCACAATCTAAAAAATCTGCTGCTAGGTTAATTTGGCCTTGAACCATTATTGACATCAGCCCAAGGTCATGCCATTACATTGTGAGTCCTTTTGGAGGGACAGTTAGTAACATGACTATGGACGAACAGTGGCTACCTAGTGTATTTGTTTAACAAGTTAAAAGTCAATGCTTATAGAATACTCACATGCAACATGCTGACCACTAATATACACTGGTCCAGATCCAGACTTTAGCTGGAATGTGACTGGAGGAGTCAGTTCAATGCCCATCATGGTAGCCTACAATAACAGGAAATTGATTAAACACTCCTGCCATCATCACAGAAAAATCCAGTAAGTGTCAACTCACCATTGGTAGAATAGATGGCTTTAGTGTAGCAATGGGAACTGGTTTAATATCAGTTGCTTCTTCTTGAGGGACTATTTCTACTATGTGAAACTCATCCTTTGCATCATTCCCAAGACATACCTAGAGGGAAAATACCAGACACGCATTTTATAGGAAGATGCACAACACTAGGGGAGTCCACAGATTGTGGAGCAGACTATGGCAGTTGGAGGGATGCATTTTAAAGACCCAAAATGGACCATATAAACGTTAGAGTACAATTTAAGACAAAACCACTGTAGACTAGTGTAAACTATACATTAAAGAAAGCAGAGAAAACTGGGGTTTTGTTGGCAAAAAAAACATTTCATAAACCAAGAGGATATAAAGACAGTAATACAAAAATGGCACATTTAAGCACATTACATTGAACATAGGTAGTCCCCTCCCCATTTGGATTATCATGGGGATGGTGTCTTATTTATATATAGAAAACCAAAGTTATTTCCATGAAGAAAAAAAGTCTTATACTAGACACATTTTGCCAATAGGCTTCCTCAAGGGCTATATCTAGAGGATTACATAATTTTTGGTTAAAAATAGTTTCCAAATTGTGAAAAATTTTCTCCAAGGATTGTAAAAGTCTTATGTTCACAATCTCCTCTGGATTCTACAGCGTTATTTCCAGGCAGCAGTGTGGGCATGCCAACAAGCCCGTGATGTGCAGGCAGTGGGGTCGGCACCTAAAATCTAATACCCAGAAGGGTGTAACACTATTCTTCCTTTAAATACTGTGAACTATAGTAATGTGGCTGTGTGTTATACAGTAATGGGGAGCCGGCTGTGTGTTATACAGTAATGGGGAGCAGGCTGTGTGTTATACAGTAATGGGGAGATGGCTGTGTGTTATACAGTAATGGGGAGATGGCTGTGTGTTATACAGTAATGGGGAGCCGGCTGTGTGTTATACAGTAATGGGGAGATGGCTGTGTGTTATACAGTAATGGGGAGATGGAAGGAATGAATTATCATTGTATAAGAGACCAGTGCAGGGGAGCAGCATGCAAGAGGCCCAAAGGCACTTATGCAGAATTTCTGCTAAATCTGAAACCTTTGCTTAGTTTTAAATATATTTATGTACCTGTATGTCGGGCCAAGAATACAAATCGCACCCATGCAGCTCCTCTCTCCTCCATAGCCAGCAGAGTGATCGGCTCACACGTTAATCCAGTCTCCTCTTTGACTTCCCGGCACAGCCCATACACCAGGGTCTCTCCTTTTTCCAGTCGCCCAGCAGGCAGATACCAGGTACCCAGACATTCGGGTTTGGCCTCCTGCATCATCAGCACCTCCTCCTGCAGAGCAGTAAACAGATATTAAACAGATATTAAGTGTGTTATACAGCAGTGGGAAGACATCCTGAGCTGCTACCGTATATATGAGGACAGGGAGGGCAAAGAATAATGTTCAGAATGCTGAGATCACATTCATATAGGTTGTGGATTACTTTTACAATATCTAAAGCACCAATACGAATATATATATGGGTTCATACTACAGACATAATCAGACGATCTACAGACATAACCACTGCGGATCTACGCTGTGATACTATGATTTTCAAAAGACCAGATGTGCTGCAGTAGTAAGGCTGCCTTTACACAAGCAGCATCTCAACCTCGAGGTGCCCCAGAGGGAATATTATTATTAATATTAAACCTGTCCTAGGAAATGCACAAATGCTGCTGTTTTCTGGACTGCTTTTGAAATTGCTAGTTACCTGGCTGGCTCTGGAGTCAGCATGCAACTGTGTCTTTATACTTGTTGCAGGTATAGGACTAGGAAAGTAACAAAACCTGAGGATTATCATAACAGCCAGGTGAAAGGTATTCTCAGGGGGGGGGGTGCAACAGTAGCAGTCATTATGGATGTTTCTTTCCCCCACTCCACTCACTGAACAGAAATCGGCCCCGGGCAGGCAGACATCAGATGCTGAAATGACCAGGTGGGGGATATTGGGATATATATTTATATACAGAATGTCTCTGCTTTTTTTCAGCTATGTCTTCAGTTCTCGAAGAAGAATTGAAAGCCCTGTTAAGCGGGGGATCTGCCCCACTTCCTGATAAATATGACATGGTGTCGGAGAGCCCTCGGCCCCTGAAACTGAAACAGAATGTCTGCTACATCGTCATGGGTGTATTACTGAATGAGAAGGTGAGAAGGGAACTTTGTGGTTTCTGTAAGAATTGTGGGAAAGAACAAAGGCCAGTCCAGTGTGTTTGTCAACCAGGGTTCCTCCAGAGGTTCTTGGGGGGTTTCTTGAGCAAGAGCAGTTTGTGCCACCAATGATCTTTTTAGCTATGTTTAAGGTTAGCATTCTTCCCACTGACCACCACTGTGAGCTGTGGATATAGTAATTATCTCAGGGGTTCCCTGAAGACCGGAAAGTTAATTGAACGGTTGAAAACATCAAGTAAGTTGTATTAGAAATGAATGCTATGATATTCTATAATAGGTGTTATTCCTATTGTTCCTATTGCCGATCTTCAGCCACTTTGCATGCACACCAGCAATCATTGTTTTTTTTAGGGTGGAACATGTTCAATGCAGGAGTACAGTCAGGTGACAGGGACAGCATATGGTTCACTATGTTACACGAGGTGCCTAATGTTAAATAAAATTGTCATTTAAAGTCTCTTTATCATTGGAAAGCCACCATGTCAATGTAAAAGAGCATCCTAAAGTCCAGTCATCTCCATTAGAAGAGCTATTTGGGATAGTATATTATTTGGGATATAAGAAGTTGCAGTGATCGGCTTTAATATCTGTTTACTGCTCTGCAGGAGGAGGTGCTGATGATGCAGGAGGCCAAACCCGAATGTCTGGGTACCTGGTATCTGCCTGCTGGGCGACTGGAAAAAGGAGAGACCCTGGTGGATGGGCTGTGCCGGGAAGTCAAAGAGGAGACTGGATTAACGTGTGAGCCGATCACTCTGCTGGCTGTGGAGGAGAGAGGAGCTGCCTGGGTGCGATTTGTATTCTTGGCCCGACATACAGGTACATGAATATATTTAAAACTAAGCAAAGGTTTCAGATTTTGCAGAAATTCTGCATAAGTGCCTTTGGGCCTCCTGCATGCTGCTCCCCTGCACTGGTCTCTTATACAATGCTAATTCATTCCTTCCATCTGCAATCTGAGGAACAAATGTTTATGAAGGATTATCCAATCCAATCCAAGATGGACTTGGTGCTCATGGAACATTCTGCAATTCCTCTATACAGTGATAATACCAGGGGGTGCTGAGAAGTTCCTGGCTTTGCCCCCTTCCAGATGAAATAGAAAAATGAGTGTAGGGGCGTATGACAGCCTAATATCTTAGTATGTAACTGTGCAAATATCAGGTCTTTGCGATTCTTAAAACTGTTTTTCCTTTTAGTGAGAAGCTGTGATGGCAGAGGCACAAGTTTTACGTTGTTGGAGTTACTGACTGTCATGAAGTTTTTGTTTCTCCAGGGAAAGTCAGCAAAGGACATTCACACTGAGATGTCACAAACACTGGGGGAGAAGTGTCCTTCCTACAGCACTTTCAAAACCTGGATATCTCGTTTCAAGACTGGGCATTTCACTGTTGAAGATTAACCCCACAGTGGGAGCCCCCAACCTCAACTGACCCAGCAACTTGTGATGCTGTCCATGAGCTGATTATTGAGGACCGACGAATATCCGCAAAAAAGATAGCCCAGATACTTGACGTCTCCTGGGAGCGTGTTGGGTTTCTTATAACCACTATCCTAGACATGCCCAAGCTTTCAGCAAAGTGGGTGCCAAAATGATTAACAGTGATCAGAAGGAATGAGCTGAAGCATCCAAAGCCATTTTGGCCCATTATGAAGCTGCACAGGACTTTTTGGGTAGGTTAGTGACTGAGGATGAAACCTGGCTCCACATTTATGATCCTGAAACCAAGGATCAAAAAGTCAAAGGAATTGCGCCACAGCGGGTCCCCGTGGCCGAAGAAGTTCCAAACCCAGAAATCCTGGCGACTGTTTTTTGGGACAAGGACGGTATTCTGTTGGTGGACTACCTACCTCAGGGCTCTAGTATCACTGGACAGTATTATGCTAACCTCCTGGACCAGCTGAAGGAGGCAATTAAGACGAAACGCTGTGGAAAGTTGACCAAAGGGATCCTTTTTTTGCAGGACAATGCACCTGCGCACACGTCCAACGTTGTGGCTGCAAATCTGAACACCCTGGGTTTCCAATTGGTCCACCATTCCCCCTACTCACCTGACCTGGCCCCTTCAGACTATTATCTGTTCCCGAATTTAAAGAAACACCTGAAGGGGCAACGTTTTGAGGACATTTCTGATGTCAAAGATACTGTTGAGTGCTGGTTTGCAGCCCAACCAAAGGACTTTTATTTGAACGGTCCAGAAAAGCTGCAACTACGCTGTACCAAGTGCATCAGTCTCAGGGGGGAATATTTTGAATAAATGTGTTATTTCATAACTCTGGCTCTTCTTTTTGGGCAAAGCCAGGAACTTATCAGCACCCCATTGTAACATCATAAGTGCTTTTTTTGGGGTGTTTGTTTTTTTGGGGTACCAGTAACAGTGAGGGTTTATTTTATGTTTCACAAGTGGTAATGGTGCAGGGCTTCCTCTGCTGGTTGCCCTATTCATACTTACAGTAGAGCACTATGTGATTCTGTAGTTGCAAAACATACCTAGTTGGTAGGTTGCCAGAATGCCTGCCTATACAAATGTTCTTACTTTTAGATTGTGATTTGCTATCATTGTAATTTGTGTTTTCCTTTTAGGTGGCACTTTAAAGTCACCAGCCTCAGCAGACAAGGAATCTGTCCAGGCCTCCTGGTGGGACAGGGTCTCCCCTCTGGCCCTGCGTTGCAGAGATATACTTCCTCTCATAAAGTTAGCCCTGGAGTATCAGCACCAACCTTCACACCCCTATATCCTACCTCACCTGCACCCTTCTCCATTCCTCATCCTGCGGATGCTTCTAGTTTGCCTAACTACACCAGGAGATTTGTGGATCCTGCAGAGTGCCAGTGGCCCTGCCCATCTACCTGCTGCTATCTGTGCCACCCATGGAGGAAGCCTTCTCAACCCCCTGCGCAACCTGCTGCAAGATCCCCCTAAGTCTTATGGCATCTTAGAGGTACAGCACCAAGGCGGTGATGGTGCAGATGGACTTTGTCTGACCGTCATGGGGGTATTCAGCGGGCCAGAACCACCTCGGATCAGAGTGGACAATCTTAGCTGGGTACTGATGAAGGATGAAGAGGTGAAGAATAGCATAAAGCAGACGACGCTCCTGCCATTATACAGCTGAGTCTCAGACATGTGGGCGCATACAGAGCTTTGCATGTACATACCGTCTTGCTGTGAACAAATATTATCACACTTATACAAAAAGGTGAGGCAAAAGTTATTGGAGATAGGCCAAAGTAAGGTGAATTCTAAACAGCCCGGCCAAGCCACTTTGCCTTGTTGTATAAGCCTGAATATGTGTATGCTTTGCCTTATAACCAGCTAAGCAAGGCCCGTGGGGGCCATCACATAATAAAGCCATTTATGTTTAACCTCAAGGGCTTGAGAAGGATTTAAGACAGAATAGAGAAACCCTGCTCAAGAAAAGTTTACAGGGAACTAAAATATAAATGATATAATAAATCTATTCTATAATCATTATATTATATTATTTATTATTCAGGGATACATAAATCAGGGGCAGCTGTCATGCTTTGGTTGCAGCAATTTTCTGCCATGCATCTATATACTGCCTGTTGTATTGATGTGGCATTAAAGTAAAATGGCAGATATACCATGATTGCAAGGTTTGAAGCCACACGAGAGGTGTTGTTCTTAAAAGGGGGATATCTAAGGCTCGCGTGTTTGCATTGGCATATATCATCTACAGTTAAACGCTCTTAGTGTATTACTGTAATGCGGTCAGATTCCAAATTTATATATAAATACATCTCGTTTGTTCTTGATTCAGAGGAATGCTGCCGCATGGCCTCATAAGTGCATTTTTTAAGCCCCTAAAGAGCACACCCATAGCTTTCCATTGAAAGCAATCGAGCAATCTCTACAGTTCCACACAGCATGATAATATTTCCTGTGTGAAAAGCCACTTTTGTCTGTGTTGCCTTATTGTGTTCTAAAATTGAAGCATAGAAAAACTGAATCTTGCTGCATTTATCTATATCAATGCTAGTAGAAAGGCCCACGGGTTAAATAAAGCCCTGCGCTGAAGGAGAATCAGATTGCACTCCCAAACAACGGCACTGATCTAATCAACATCATTGTTGCTCCCTAATAACACTGTTAACTAGAGAAATGTTTAGGGGTGTGTTTTAGAATGCTGGACTACTTAAATGTAAGAAATGCAATAAAACTCTCCTAGTCCTAGGGATTTTTAGACCTTGCTGCTGCATTATTGTATATGCACCCTGATTGTGGCATTAGGGTTCAAATGGACTTTGGTTTGGGCAAGCAAAGGTATATTCTGCAGTTCACAGTCAAGGTTATGTGAAATCAAGTTACACAACACTTGCATGTCTGAACAGTGTAACATGTGATTCCACCATTAGGCTGCATACACATGTGCAATAATTGTCGTTGTAAAGATTTATTCACGATCCATCCTAATGACAAAAGGCTACACGATGCATGAATGAGAGCTGTACATACCGCACCGTTCTGCTCTATGGAGAGGGGAGAACGACGGAGCGGCATCCCGCTGCGCTCTCTCCCCTTCACTCTCATTATGAGCGTTCGTTGTCCTTGGAGCCGCCAGGACGACAAGCGCTGTACACACGCCAGATTTTCGTCAGATATCAGCCCTGAGGTGATTATTGAACGAGAATAATCTAATGTGTGTACGTAGCCTTTCTGGGTTGTTGTGCCACTTAGTGATTATAAAGCCAGAATTATAAACCAGTTGTGCCAAATGGGTCATTCTGCTCTTTCCTTGCAGACGGGTCCAGCTGAAGAATGTGATACAACAGCACGTCTGTGGCTTTACTTATTGTCATATTTGTACCATTTGTACCAAGTTTAGAAAATGGATTCTTGTACCTATTAATGAAAAAGCCCAAAAGTACCGAGCTAGTGCTTTTTTTAATGTTATCTCTATATAATTTTTTGCTGCTTTCAGTAGCAGTTGTCAAGCTGTTTGGCTGTACAGTGGTAATACAGGCACTGATCTATGGGAGGAATTTAGGAAAGCATTCTGTGCCCACTGGCACTTCATGTTCTGGAAAGACAGAGATGGAGACATGCCTGTGATTGCACTGTAACCCACAGGGGACAGGTATTACCCTGCTGCCCTGCACGTGGGAAACTCCAAGTGATTCAGACAGAGAGCCTTAGCATTCATGGTTACTAATATAGATTAGTGTAGCCAAATTTTTTATTGGGTGTTGATTGAATGACACAATAAATCTTTTATCTTTGTATCGCAGGAGGATAGGTCACGGCCAAATAATGTAGGCTAGCTCAGATAACCCCTTCCACCAGCATGGCTCAGTTTTGTAGTAGGTAGTGACAAAAACATGATCATAAACACCGGTAGGACCAATGTCCCTAAATTGACTTAAGGAAAAGTATTTTATGGCAATACAAAAATCAAATCTTCTGTAGCTCAGAGATCCCTCTAAAGGACCTTTTACTTGAAGCTGGCATTAGATTAGGCCAGAGGTCAGCAAACTCAGGCCTTTAGGCCTAGCCGGTAGTTTGTTCCCGCCCCCTGGCCAATCCGGCCTAATCCAACCTGCGGCGGAGCTGGAACAAACTTCCGGAGCTCTGGAGCCTTGAGCCTCCGTGTTGTGGCTCCCTTCCCTATTTACCACGGCTGGCGTTAACACTTCCACCGCCGAGGTAAACAGGGAACACTCTCTTTCCTCCGTATTCATTGCAGAGGAGAGGGATTTCCCTTCAGGGGGCGTTCCTGAGGGGGGGGGGGGACAGAGCCATTAGGGCAGGACTCGAGAGAGAGTCTGGCCTAGTGTGCTCCTGCCTACGCCTGAAATGGCATAGTGGCCAAAAAGTTTGCTGACCTCTAGATTAGGCCAATCCTTAGGACCAATAGCTTTGATGATCTGCTAGAGCCATCTACAAATGGTGAAATGAGAAGACTCAGCACCCTTATCTTAATCCATCTGGATCTATGATCCATCTTCGGTTACAAAAAAAGGAATCTGTCTATTCAAAGTACATCTATACAAGGATCTATCTTTTCCGTAAACTGAAGTCCGAGAGAATGACTGAAGTACAGTGTCTTGATTAAGGTAGAAGGCAGTTACCACCTTAGACAAGAAGGAAGTTTTAGCCATCAGCATCAATGTTTTAACACCCCCAGATAAAAGGCCAAAGGGAAAGGGCAATAACTAGTTTTTAGGGGCTCCACTGCTAACTGTAGGAAACATAGGTTTACTAGAAAAATTAGAACATGTAGGTACAGTATGTCTCCTTGATGTCCACAGAACCTGGAAGTTTCCTTAGTGAAGCAAGGTTATAACAGATCTGGTGGCTTCCTTATGTAATTTTCAAACTTGAAGGACGACATTTAGTAATTTGATGTTTAACATTGGACGGATGGGTTTGGGAACAGTGAATAGGTTAAAGTAAAACCCCAATATTATTCTGCTGCAAAGCCAATGACACCCTGGTTCAAAGAACCCTGGTGAAAGCATAGAATTAAATTCTAGCAGTTTTTTACCAGCTCTCACACCCACAAACCCAAGATGCAATCTGCCCTTTTTGAAAGGATTTGGATGACTTTGAAGTACAGAGCTAGAATGTGGATGAAGTAACAGATAAAGTAGGAAACTAAAAAGGGAGGGGTAATATTTGGTAGTCTGTTCCCTGGGCTTCTTTAGCTGGAGAGGATGGGCGCTCTTGCCTTCAGTAGCATCATTGATGATATCGTCTTGGCCGGTCCGAGGAAAATGCTTTCCTATAAAGACCATGCCAAGGAAGAGGGATGTAGTTTCCACAGACCAACATTTTGGTGCTATATTGCAGTAAAGGAATTGGGGAGTGCAAACAACACTGATAGTAGTTTTTTTTATTTCACATCCTTAACACCTTCTGCATGGGTTACTAGACGCAAAATTTACTGGAAAATGGACAATACCATGCACTGTGGCAAATTTTTTACCTGAATGGGGTCTGAAGAGTGCCACAAACTGATCCCAGTGTTTAAAGGTCAGTTTGAGATATTCAACAAAAACACTTGTACAGCAGTGTTTGTTGACAATGGCCACTCGGATAGCTGTTATTAGAGAGACCATCTCTCAAAGAAATCCATCCTCCTAGCAACAAAAACCTGAGGCAGGCTACTAGGCAGAGGGGTTAACTGGGGTGGGCTACAGTTCTTTTATATGTCAGTGCCCACTATTCCTGCAAGCATACCCTCAAGGTTAAAGATTTCTGTATCCCTAACTGGATAAATACATTTCATAACATATATCAGACTAGAAATATAATTGTACAAGGGCAGCTACAAATCAGCATTAATGTGCAAGCTAAGAGATTATCACTACATATTTAAAGTATTTTTAGAAATATATTTTGTAATTGCTTAGTCAAAATGTGTAATTGCTTAGTCAAAATGTGCTGTAGTTTTTTTTGGAATTTTGGAAGCCTTGGCACATCTAGTGCTGGTCCTTTCCGCTATTTTACGCAGTTTTTCACTCGCTTTTACTTCCTGTCTGCATACCTATAGTAGAGACAGGATTCAGGTCTACATAGACAGACCATGTCCTGTTAGTATGACTTTAGCACTAGGAACAGTTTATTTTATAGAAACACCCCCACAAGATTTAGTGACATGAGCACATTGGAAAAGCCCTGCGTATGCTTATCTATATTCTGCTTGAGCTGCTTTCTTATTATGAGCTGTGCAATATAACTATACACACATGCAGAATGTTGTAAACCTTATTGTAAGAGGATCTAGAACAATGTTGTAAACCTTTCTATTTTCTTAAATTGTTACACAAAAATATTTTGTGCTGTGAAAAATATGGTATATGTGAAAAATAAAAATTGTACAACCTCCGCCTGTGTGCATTAGCATGTCAAGGTTTTATTCATTTCAGTGGCATCCTGGTGTATTAAGGCAACTCATATCCCTTACAGTGCTGCACAATACACTGGGCAGTGATTTATTAAAGCTTTCCCAAGACTGAAGAAGATAGACTATCAAGGGAAAACTTGGATGATCCAGCAAACCTGGAATGGATTTCCAAGAAACCAGAGATAATTTTCAGGTCATGACAACACCATTTTCTCAACATTGCAGAATGACACCACAGGTTAGAGTTTTAAAAACAGGGCCTCGGGTCTCATGGTCATTGGGTATACACAAATGTACCAATACGAACATTGGATGTGTACAGTTCCAGGAAAACACACACTGGACTTGATAACAGATTTGGATTTTTGTCGTAGGACAAAATCTTAAGGTAGACTTGAAGCTCCAATCCAGACTTCTTTTTGGTGCAGAGTACTAAAGAACCTCTTTTATTCTGTTGTCTGTGTGGCTATTGGTTTGACTTCCTATTATTTCATATTGGAACATAAGGTGATAGAAAACCTATAAAGTTTGCAACCATTTTTTTTCCTTTTAAAGAAAATTAAGGCTGGGTATAGACATTCAATAATTGTCATTGGAAAGGATCTTTTGTGATCCTTTCCAACGACCAAAGACTGAACGAGCCCTGTACATACAGCTCCATTCTGCTCTATGGAGAGGGGAGAATGACAAGAGTGGCACCCGCTGCGCTCTTTTCCCTTCACTTCTATTACAATCATTAGTGGATCTGCCAGGACTAATTCATGAACAATGAGCACTGTACACACACCAGATTCTCACCAGAAATATCTTCTCTTTCAAAAGTATCAAATTTTTGATATCAAATGTTTCTTTACTGACCCCCCCCCCCCCCCCACCTGTTGACATTAGTAATTTAGGCTTCCAGTAGCAATATTTGGCATTTTTGTAGCAAGGAAATGTACCCCATTTCCTAAGTGGGAATATTCAGCAGTCATACATACCCTTTTATTATTATTTTAGTTATTATTGATTATACAAGTACTTCTAGATCAGAATTTACATTTTTAACCAGAATAAATAAATTACACAAATAAACTCTAATAATACAATGACACTTTTTATGTACTTATATATTATAGTATTCTGTGTGTCACATTAAGAATGTCCCCTTCCATTTACAACATTAAATTAGGACTTACGAAACAGTCATTATAGAAATAAGGCAATGTTCATGCAGAATTTACATAGAATGTACTTTTATGATGCAAACCCCCCCCCCACACACACAGATTTTATGACAAATTTACAAAACATATTAGAGATTGATCTGTCACATTCCTAATACTCCCCTATTCAAACATCGCTGTATACACATTTCTGCACACAGGAGGTAAATCATTCTGAATATTGGTAAGGTGCTTGCAGAATACATTGAATGTAGTATTGTATTGGATTTTGGTTGGTCAAAATAGGAAATGTAACAATTTGGATGGTTTATTGTAGAAGTAATCACAGCAATTTTTCCAGGCACAAGGTTGTATTATCTGGCTGATTATCATGAAACCTTACAATACATGACAGCATCTCTGTGGAACAAAGCTGAACAATAAGCTTCTAACTGCGTGGGAGGTTTTCTAAGCGCTTCTCAGCCGGGGTGGGAGGAAAAAAAATCTCTGCTTTTTCCTCTTTTATACTTTATAAATGGGATTTTTTTTTCTAATGTGACAGATCAGACAATTTTTAATTCTAAACCATACTTACAATTCACTTAAAATATATTTACAAATGGTAAAAGGAGCACTCCGAGAGGACGGAGAGTGATAAAAGAATATTTTCCTACAAAATAAAAGAAGTTCATTGTCCACATACAGAATATGTTCAGGCTCATACGCCACTGGGTTGATGAAAAAGCAATGGCTATGAACGCAGTGTTTATTGTACAAGGTTATCAAGCTAAAAGGGTACGGACTTGTTTTTGCTTTTTTTTCCCCAACCAAGTGAACCTTTACTATTACTCTAACAGAATCTAAACTAGAACCCACATCCTTATGTACTTACATATGTTTTCGCAACAGCCGTGTCCATTCGATTTTTACATTCATACTGACAGGGCTCACACAATGGGCCAGATTTATTAAAACTCTCCATGGCTGGAGAGGATACACCTTCATCAGTGAAGCTGGGTGATCCAGGAAACCTGGAATGGATTTCTTCAATGTCATTTGCTAGCAAATGTTTTTGAATCCTGGACTAGATATATTCAAGGTTTGCTGGATTACCCAGCTTCGCTCATGAAAATGTATCCTTTCCAGCCTTGGAGAGCCTTCATAAATCAGGCCCAATATTTGTGACTTTGCCAACACTAAGGACACCAGGGGCATTGCCCCATATCTATGGTCTGTGCGCCGGGGGAGCAGCCAGCGCTAATAAAGTTTTCAGCCCCAAAGATAAAAACACTGGAGGTGACCACTGCTGACATGGAGAGTTAAATAGGCATTTAGGTACTAGGAGAATTCTAGGAATATGCTGGGGGGCTAGGTAGCATTTTTTTAAATTAATTAGTTTACCTTTAAGGAATCAAAAATGCCAATAAACAGGGTCAGGACACACTAGGCACCCAGTGAGTAGAAAAGCTTCTAAATTATACTTCTAGCTCCTAGTGTTTACTTAAACTCTTTAAATCATGCCTTGTGTAAGAATGATTGCTCCATTTTGGCAATTTAGGATTCAGTTTATAGAAAAAAAAATGTATCTGCATTCAGAATTTCTTAAGAACACTTAAAAGAGCTGCAAGAGGAGAGAAAAAGAACACACAGACAACTTAAGAAACATTTTAATATTTAACCCTTGCTGAGCTCTCTTTCTCATGCTCGGGTCCTTGCTGTGCTATTGAATAAAAGTGCTTTTTTCCCCCTTTTTTGCACTGCTATATAAATATGATAATAAAAGTCCCTAAGATGTTCTGAGTACGTACAAATTATTTGTATGGACCCATAAATGGTTGGATTGCAATAAGGGATGGCATGAGTTAAGGTGTATGCTCCAGACAAACATTAAATCTGCAAAAGCTAACGAGCTAAAAAGAGAGGCAAAGTGGCTTTTGGACTTTTGGAGTAGATTAGTACAGCGATCAACACAACCATACATACTGCACAGTATGACATGCAAGCTGACCCACATTCATGCAGGACCTTAATAATACACCTAGTGTAGTTCTGTAGTGTAAACCAGATTGACTGTTCTGAATTGCCCAAGATAGTTCTTTTAGCTAGATTTCAAGTAAGGCCCAAACACAGCATAAAAACACAATACACAAACCCCAAGAGGAGATTGTAAAACTGCCCAGCTCATTAAAATGGATTATAAAAAACACTGCAGGACTGCATAGGATTAAAATTAATCTACAGAAATAAAATCAGTATGCAGAAAATTTGTAGCAGCACAGAAACATACAAATATTGCAGCAATTAGCGGCTCAGTACCTACAGGTCGATGACTTAAAGACCACATCAATATGAAAACAGTAAGGCACAATACCAATAGACAAGCTAGTGTCCTAGCTTATGAGTTTGGCCGGGTAGTCCAGGATAAGGCACATGGAGGTATAAAAACACTTATATGATGTCCCTATAACAGAGACAGTAGTAGACATATTGCACTAGAATTCATGGCTATATTCAATTCACTGGTAAACACCAAGTGGGTGACGGGTGACACAAGCGGCTGCTGCAAGCTCCTTGCAGAACTCTTCCAGGACTACAACTCCGCGACACAGAGTCTCATGGCCCAGTCTGAAAAGGAAACAGTAAAACTCATTACACTGGAAGGCTATTCAATTATTCTGATTATACTTGCAGGGTTCTGAAAACTAATATTTGCAGAATGAACTCACTTCAATCATAACATCTACCTTAAAGCATCATGACACGATGATGTCTGGATTAAAGTGACTGGGTTGGCCGTGAGGGTATAAATCCTAATGTATGTTTCTCACACTATCTGTACAAAGAAGGCTCTTGTATAGAATTTAAATAAATAAGCATTCATATTATAAGGTTATGGTTGAGTAGAAATAGTATTTAGATATGGTATAGAGTAGAGATATCCAGACAAACTACACTATGATTTAGAAGCTGTAGAGCTCTGTTGTGTTGCAGTCAACACTAAGCTGAATAGCACCCGAGATGAAATTAGGAAAATGTATTTTTCCCCAATTAAAAAAAAAAAAAAAAAAATTACATGCAATATATAAATGTTCCCATTTTTTTTACATAAACTAAGGTATAGCTATGGTCTGCCTACTTTAATTTACATCATCACTAAGTGACTATACAGGATTCCAGGATCTTGTGACAGAACCAGTACCCAGGAAATACTCTCATGATCGAGAACATAAAAATAATATTTAATAAATTTGACAGCCATTATAGTTTACAGTTTTTTTTTTTGTTGTATTCTAGGGCACCTGTGTTTTTCATACACGATTGTCCTTAGCCTTGATTTATAGCAGCAATAAAGGAGATAAGAAGGTGAGTGCCCTGGAATATTTTCACTTGCAACTTAGCTGAGTACAGTCACTGCATGGAGAATGTCAGAAAACAATTTTATGATTTAGAAATCTGATGTCCACAATTACTATATTCTATCTTGTGTCAATCGTAATCAGAATTGTAGTTCATAGGTTTATCTTTTCTGATCCTTTTACATCACAAAATAACACTAACCACCAAAAACACAACCTTTGGCAAATAAACTTTTTTTACTTACATAAAGCCATTCTTATGCAAAGTTCCACCTGGAACTCTTTCTTTCTGTGTTGTGGGGTCCTTCTTCAGATATCCACATACGGTCTGCTTTGGGTAGACATTTCCTATAGCTTGTACATGCCACATAGGGAGTGATGTGGATATTTGATAAAGGACCCCTACTTGAAAAAGATGGTCTTTACCACTAAACAACTGTTAACTTAAAGGAAATGTAGGGGACCAGCCAGAGCAGGTACTCTGTGGTCCTTTGTTGATGGTTCCCCACACCCAGCAGAATTCCCAAAGGAACTTTAAAAGTACCTCAGTAAAATATTAATGATAATGCTGTTTGACAGAAAGGATAAGGGGCTGAAAGCCAACCACAGCTCTAAAACAGGATAAAATAGTTTTATAACTTCCAAAACCCACTTTTCCACTTCCAGTCTCATCTTCATTACCCTGTGTGTTTCCCACCTTCCAGCAATTGTTCTGTACAAAATTACAGTTCAACATTTTGCTAAACCTTTGTGTAATCTGCGAACATTAGTATGAGCCATTATAAGTGGCTCCCACGCCACCTGTTGGATGTTTAATTGTCTAAGTATTACAGAGAATGCTATATCTTTTCTGTCAAACAGAATCGTACCAGTATATCCCAAAGGAAACAGATTCTTGCTGCCCACAGCCACCAGATTTTTTTTTTTGACAATTGCAAACAGACCAGTTGCTGTGGGGAACCGTTTTTCCTTGGGTTCCAGAATGTATTATGTACATGAGAAATGTACTTACAGTGCCTCTGGGGTTTCCCCCAGTAGTTGTCGTCTTACAAGGCGTAACGTCTCTTGAAAATTTGACACTCGAGGAGAGCGCTGAGCAAGATCTGCAACCACCTGCAACATCACCAATTGTTAGCTATGAGGGGGTCAGTAACTCTAATAGTGCAGCATCCATAATTACAATATCTTAACACTTCAGGGGAATTCCAGGTTACAGCATAGTCCTTTCCAATAATGACAAAACTCAATATATGATACATTAAGGTGCTTACAGATGGAGAATAGTCATATATTGCCAGTTTTGGATGGGCTGGTTAACAATGGTCCTGTTTTTCAGTAGCTAAAGGCAGTTGTGTTGTTGTCAATAAACCAAGCAAATTGGTTGACTGGATTTTATATCAATGAAACTTTATAATTTGGTGACCCAAAACAAGCATACAGATCACAAGTCCTGACTTCATTTTCAGGTTTCAATAACGCCTCCATATTTAGACTAAATGGACCCAATTTATTAAAGCTTTCCAAGGCTGGAGAGGATACACTTGATAAAGTGAAGCTAGGGGATCCAGCAAACCTGGAATTAATTTCTTTAAAGTAATTTGCTAGCAAATGTTTTGAATCTTGGACCAGATCCATTTCAGGTTTGCTTTAATAAACCAGGCCCTGTGGCTTGTAGACAACAAATGGTATGGTTTGGAAGTTCAGTGTTGATAAACACCTGCAAAGAGCCTTGACCTCAACCACACCATACATATTTGGAATACACTGGAATGCTAATTATGAGACAGGTGTCCTCCACCAACATAAGAATTTGAATGTTCCCACAGATATCCCAAGAATCCCTTTTGAGGTCCGTAAAGATCATACAGGTGTGGTGGCCATGCACTCATAATATATCAATACAGATTTTTTTGATTTTCAAGAAATACAACTTAAAGAAAAAAAAAAATTGTACTTGTCATTTAAGGATAAAGTCTTACCCGAACAAGCACAGAAAACAGAGATCTGGCCCCCGGGGCCAGATTAATATAAGGATCTAAAAGATACTCCAGGATGTGCGGGTGAGGAAACAGGGCAATCCGAGTGAGTAAGGAAGTGACTTGTAGATTCATTTCATATGGCTGAAAACAAGGATAGAAAAATAATGGATTATTAACAGTGATTTATACAATATTTACACCATACAGACAGGCAAATAATAATGCAAATACATCACAAGAAATTACATATATGTATAGGTAAGTAAATAGCTGTATGTGGCTTTTAAAGATATAGCCCATGCATCACAATACTTTCATGTAATTCAGTTTAATTTATGAGTCGATAAAAGATGTGGGTTAATATCGGGAAGTAATTGCTGGTCAGAAACAATAAAATAAAATACCTGATCCAGGATTCCCCCTAGCCGATCAAACAGGACTTGCAGGAACTGACCCTCATAGAATTCTTCTCCAGAAGGGCCAGTGACAAAGGGCTGTAGTGTTGAAGACCAACTCCAATGTGATGCTAGCTTGCAACAGTCTCGGTGCTGTATAGATAAGAAAACAAATGTTACTTGTTACTGACATAAAAAAACATAATAAACTATTCCAAAGTGATTTGGCCAAATGCCGATACCAGGATAAAAGCAGGTTTTTACACATCTTGAAAAAAAAAAAAAAATATATATTTATTGGTGTATTACTGCAACTGTCTTACCTGGACCAGAGCATCCTGCAGATAACTGTCAAACCCAGAGTCAGAAGACTTCATCTCCTCTGGTACCAGGGAAAGAAAACTAGAAAAAGAAGTAAAATAAATCCTAGTAAGTTATTTTCAGCATTTTTACTTTTTTTATTCTTTTATATTCTACCCACCAATCATTACTCCAACCATTTTTGGTGACTGTTGAGAATACTAACTTAGCTTTAGACCAGCCTTTCTCAACCTTTGTACCATATACAGCTCACAGTATATTAGCTTGGTGGTCAATAGGAAGAATGTAAACCTTGCAGATAACCAAAAAGATCATTAGTGTCACTTAAACTGACCTAAGATGCACAAGGAACCCCTAGTAAACTCTGGAAGAACCCTAGTTGGGAAACACTGGTTTAGACTGACCATACCTAAACCACATCATTCAGTGTTTACTGAATATTCTGAAAATGCAATGGTCATTGAAATAATAGATAAACAACAGGAACATACTTTGTAACTGCAAAGTATTTAATTACATCATTTTTGACTTCTGTTGACCGCAGAGAATTAAAAAAAAAAATATCTCTACTATGTATAGTCTAACCCTTACACCTACTGTTCCTCCTCACCTTCTCATGCTTTGTTCTGACCCCAGCGACTCTCCCTGATGTCCCTGGCTTCTTCCCATCATCTGTAGACCTGTATCTGGAAGCCCATCTGTGAAATAGGGGTCTTCTTCAAGCTCACTGTAGACATAAATTAAGTTTGCATGTATTAGTAGATTCACTTTACATAATTTAATTACCAAGAGTGTGTACAACAGAGTGAAAGTATGGAAAAGTTATAGTTAAGCTGAAAAAAGAAATAAGTCTATCAAGTTCAACCACTAGGGAAATAAACATATCCCATATAAAAATCTGATAGACATAGTTGGTCTTAAGGAAGGCAAAAAAAAAACCCTGGTTGCTCCAACAGGGGAAAAATTCCTTCCTGATTCCATGAGGCAATCGGATGTTCTCTGGATTAGCTGCTTAGTAGTTGCAGTCTGCAGACTGCAAATGAAATCATTATTGGGTCCTGGGTGCAATGCAAGCAGATCATATCTGGTGTGAGGGGTCAGAAGAATGCTTCCTGAAAAACATCCCAGCACCTGCCTTTTGTAGAGTTTCCCTAGGTAACTCCCAAATGTTATGAGTCTCCATCATTGAAAGGACTAAAATATAATTAATGAAACAGAGAAAAGGACTATGTGATGCTGGATATCAATCAACCAGAAAAAAAAGTAGTTAGTGAACTTTTTGTGCAGCCAATTACTCTATGCAAAGTGCACTTCAAGGTTTTTGACCACTACATCCCAACAATGCTGCAAACCGTACTCTGTGCCTTCAAAAACTTCACCATCCTGCACTCGGCTCTCCTCATTTACCCCCGACAGATAACGCCGATTCTCCAGGTTGCGTAGCACCAGGTTGTTCAGGGCAATCTCATCAGATGAAAAGAGTATTTCCTCAAACAGGCGCATTGTGGTAAGACTTATCTGAAGAAACAAATCAAAAAATTGTGCTTTTCAAAACTGTTATGTTTTATATATTGCAGCTTAATAGTGCTATATAGATGTGCTATCTGCATTAATTTGTCTGGATTTTTTTCTTGTACTGCACATGGTGAACCATCAAATAACACATCTTGCCGAGAATACACTATACACTGATAAAGAGCTGACATATATTTAGCTGCAATAGAGTAGAGCATGCCATTATTCTTTATATGAAACTTCTCTATATATTCTATATATAAGTGTCCGATAGCGATGAAATATCACTTCTCTACTGCAGAACAGCATATATTGCACTCACACTTGCAGCAGTTCATCATGGAGTTTTCCCTGAAGGTAGACTTCTGTTATTGCATTTGCTATTGACACAGCAACCATCTGTGATGAGAAAACATGACAGGGTTAGCTTGATGGCTTTAGACATGGCACAAGGTCTTTAAATAATACAGTGAGCGTCCAAACTATATTTTACCTCATGGGACTCCTGTAATAAAGAATTACAGAACTTTAACCAGCACAGAAACTTCCGCACAGCAGCCATCTCTGGTGGCATGGAGTCAGACTGCTCTTTGCTAACTTCTATCCTGCAAAAGCAGACAGAACAGAATAAGAATCATATAACAGAACATCTAATAATACAATATGAGTAGTAGATCTAAAACCCATATTCTTTCTTAAACTAAATTTAAAGTGAACCGAATACCAGTAACAAAATTGCATTATACATTGCAACCTACCAGTACTTTAATGTGGTGGCTGTTTTTTTTTTCATTTTAAACCTGTTACCCTTCCAGTAACACACCTTCTATACAAGGGAGACAACATAAACTGTACTTTACAAGGGAGACAACATAAACTGTACTATATCTATGGAGGAGCAGCATTGCCAGCTCAAAGCAGGAAGTGTGTTAAAATTACATTCTCCTCCTACTTTAAAAATACGGGGGAGGGGTGTCCTGTCATTTACCTGGGCCAGAGAAGCTTACAGTCTAGTTTACATGGACTGTGTTCCAAAAATTAAAATTCCACATTTTAAAGCCCATGTTTGGAATTTCAATTTATTCCAATGTGTCAGCACACACACTACATTTTTTTTGGGTTTTGCATTTTTGCCATTTTTCGCAGATTTCTTCTTTTCTTTGCAGAAAAGACTGTTTTTTTTTTCTTGCAATAAAACAAACCTACCTGCCTGTTCACGGCCTTCTTTGCAATGTACTTTAAGCTGCATAGCTCAGTGTACAATTGCAGCACCCCCCCCTCCTTGCTGGAATAAAGCTCAGGGTACAATTGCAGCACTCCCACATGCTGGAATAAATGAACTCCAGCGCACATGTGCTGGAGTGAAGTTACTCCTGCTAGGCCAATCAAGATGGCCAAAGATCATAAACCCAGGAAACAGGGCATATACATTGGTAAGGAAAGAGAAAAATACAGTGGAGATACTGCAATTACGTGCCACAGTGGTGGAATTAAATCTGACCTCCAGTCGGTGTCCTCTTGACTGATGATGTCACATGGGTGAGCACTCAGGGGGATGTCATTGTGCAAGTCACATAGTCGTCCTGCTAGTTGCTGGCTTAGGTCACTGTGTGCAATAATTCGTGCTGGTCCCTCTTGTTGGGCAGTGTGTAGGACTCCAAGGAGTGCCTCTTTTGCTTTAACTGCCAGACGACCTTTCTGTGACTAAAGAGAATTCAAGTTAGATGTCTGTTTAACAAACAGAAACCATTTTCCTTCAATTTTTAATTTCTTTACCTGACACAAAGACAGTCTGATTAAAGCTCTGAATAATGTCTGTTTAGGTTTACAAGTGGCAGATCCAGTAGCTGGCTCATTATTTTCTTCAGTAGAAGTAGACCTCTTCACATTATCACCCTGTAATAGAAATAGATGGTCACCCAACAGAAAACAGCAGATTTATAAACAAATATTGAAAACATACTATGAAAATCGTCTAACTGACCAATTTGGTGATACGTGACTAAGGCTAGGAAAAACAGGACTTGTTGTCTTTGCATACAACTGGGAGACATTCACACAGTGTCAGCTGACAAACAACACTCTGCCTAAACATCCATCTTTATTTGCAGAGAATATGTAACCAATATCACAACAATAGTCATTTAGGCAGAGGACAGCAAGGGACAAGAAAGGCATTAGGGAGAGGTGCCAAAGTTTTAGAAAATGGAAAGAAGCTCATTTACATTTTGTTTCAGGTTTTCAAATAGTTCTGGACTTAAAGATGTCAGCTAAAATCAAGTCAGACTCCACCTTGCAGCATGTATACCTCTAAAATGTGAATGATAAGTGAAGGGTCCTTCTCTAGTTTACTGCAGACAGAGGTCAGGAATTGTAATTCTTCCTTATGTGCGGTGACCCCAACAGTATCTCCACCCAGGGCTATTAGTTTCTGTAGAAATAGAATTAAAGGAAAAACAATATTTAGTTTGTCAGAAATATATCTTAAGTAGTAAAAATCTAGATAAACCAGACTTACTCTAAAAAAGAAATAAATAAATCTGTTGCAGGAAAAAAAAGGACTGAAACATCTGGGAGTTTAGATTTCCTGACCCCACACTACATGAAGGGCTATCCCACATGCATAGACCTATCACAGCTGCCACATTCACATGTACACTGATCAGCCAGTACATTAAACCACTGATGGGTGAAGTGATTTACCACTTCTGTACAATGTCACCTGTCAAGGAGTGGGATATAATAGGCAGCTATTAAACAATCAGTTTTTGTAGGTGATGCGCTAAGAGCAAGACAAATGGGTGTAAGGATCTGGGTGACTTTGACAACAGATGAATTGTGATAGATAGATGATTGGGTTAGATCACCATCAATACATTAGGTCTTTTTGAATGTCCATAGTATTATTGGTTAGCAAAGTGGTCCAAGGATGGATACAAGGATTATGGGCAGCATATTTTTAGCAGTTGATACTGACAGGTGACCCAAAGCTGTATGCAGAGATTCAAACATACGGACAATGCATTTTAGATGTATTTTAAGTTAAAAACTAAACTAATACATTAAAGCTTAACTAATCTAACTCAATTTAATTTTCAATCATAAGAATAAAAGCTGTCTGTAGTAAGCACTCTAGTTACAAAGTACTGTTTGGCCTATTGAAAGGAAGTAGAAAACAAACATATCTCATGAAAGAAAATCTTAGGGAGGAACCAACAGAAATAACTGCAGTGGTAATGCTATTGAAAAAGAGTGCATCATATATACAATTAGACATTGCCTGCAGTTCCACTTAAATTTCGTAATACATACCCTCTAAATAGTGGCTAGTGCCCTAACCTCCCTGGCGGTAACCCCGAGTGTGGATTGGGGTAAAAAAAAAAAAAAATATGCTCAAAGTGGTAACCCTGAGCCACACTGAGGGTAGCTAAAAACTTAAAAAATAAACACTTACCTGGTCCCACCGGCGTCCTTCAGTGTCCTGCCTGTTGGATCCCATCCTTAGCCGCGTCCTTTTCCTTCGATCTGTCCCCCGGCGAGTGCGCTGATGTTCCCCGGGAGTTCCCGGTGACGTCAGTGGTTGCGGGAGCGTGGTGGGAAATTCAAACTATTTTGTATTGAATTCAGTACAAAATAACTGTATTGAATCCCATACAAAGTAATCAATATATATATTACGTTTCAGTATTTTTATGCGCCCTAGTTTTAACAGATTTGTGTTTTTTTAATTTAAAGTTAATTGTTGAATTTTTATAAATATTGGACATATTTCGGTGAGATATGCCTAAGAATTATAGGCCTACAATGTAAAATAAATTTGCATGAAAGACAATGTACTGCTTTTATACATATAAATCCAGACAGAAATGAACCACCCAGGAGGTTAAGCATCAACAAAACAGCAAGACAAATATTCCATTATAGTGGTTTAGGCAATTAGAAAAAAGAACACAAGAATCAACATGTTTTCACCACTAACCTGTACAGGCCGATGGACATGAATATAGTGAAGTAGGGGATGCTGGATATTAGACAAAAGGCGACTGAAAAAGAGCAGAACCTGCTGCCTCATTCCAGGAGGGTACTGTGATGAAGACAGAGATGTTAGTATGCATTACTAAAAACACATTAACTAAACATTTTCACATGTTCTAAACAAATTGTTAGTGAATCATATTAAGGCAGACTTAAAATCAAAAAGAGTCACCAGGATGTAGAGCTGCTTGACGAAGAGCCTATTGTCAAAAAAAAACCTTGCTCAAGATGGCTTTTCTAGCTCTACACTGTGCATCGCATGTGTAGTGTAACTCTCAGCTCTGTGTAAGACGGTGCTGCACACAGAGGCAGCTACAGGAGACAATGTAACTACGGCTCATCATCAGTGGCCATCCAATGGCTGAAGTGGATTGCCATCATCTTGAAAGTATGCCGTATGTAAAAACTAATTGGATTAATGCAAGAATCCAAATACTTAGTAGTATTTAAATAAAATACCTGTGTTAGACCATTACAGCATTAACACAATTTGTGTTTTTAGCTCTATGTAAAGAAAGCCACCCCGTGCCGCCGTAAATAGGGAAAGCTCCCTGAAGGTAAAATAGGGTAGCAACTGCAAAGGGGCGGCACCAGAGCTCCGGAGGCTCCGGTGGTTCCTAACGCCCGCTGACCGATCTGCCGGCAACCCGCAGCTCTGTAGCCCCGGGTTGCCGGCCGGCATTAGGCCATGTCTGGCCTAAAGGCAGGAGTTTGCCAACCCCTGATCTAAAGCGTCATACGGCATTACAGCTGTAGGACACTCCATGTGATCATCACAAGCAAAGCTTGTAGCCGTTATTTTTGGATAACTTATGTTGTATAACTTATGGTATATACCTCTGCTTTTGCCAAGGTGCAAAGTGTCTCCAATATCTTGTGCTGTAAAAAATACTCCATGCAGGGTCCAGTATTTTCAGCAGATCCACTTCTATCTTCACTCTCGGCATCCTCTCTAACCAATGCATTCCCCTCTTCATAGACAAGGATGTCCAGGAGCTGGCGGAGCCTCCATGGAATGTCTGTGTTACGTGCTGGGCAGGACTCATCTGTGGAAAGATCAAAGGCAGCAGTGAATGCAGAGCTCTAAAGGTTACCTGGAATAAAGTGCTCAGGTTGTTTACATCCTTATTAAAATGACCCTGCCTCAAAAAGAAAAAGACAGTAAGCTTCAATGAAATAAATGTAGGAGCACTGTCCAATCAGAATTGTTCAGAACTTAACCAGAGCAGAAAAGTTTGCGAGTATGTGTAAAGCATGAACATTTTACTTTAAAGTGTACCAGTGTGAGCAGACAGGTTTTTTATTGCACGTGGGACAGGCTATGTCCCTTCTGCAATAAACCAACTAACCTGGCTGGCTCAGTGTGCAATCCTGGAATACCTGGCTGTTGGAAATAAATGAACGTGCGCGTGCATGCATGGGAATTATGTCATTCTGGCCTGGCCATTCAATATGGCTGAAGATCCGAAACCCAGGAGAGGACTGGATGAAGATATTGGCGCCAGTGAAGGAGCAAGGAGAGGTGAAATTTAGTTAAACAATTGTGAACAGGTAGGTTAGGTTATTTTATTCCTAAAAAAAACATTGACTGTCCTTTATACAAAAAAACCTGCCTGGTTGCTAATATTTCATTTTTAACTTTAATTCTACTATTGGGCTCCATTTGTTATTGCTGTCATGCACACTCAGGAGTTGTAGAGCTTAATAATTTAGCAAGAAGTAATATTATTTAGATAGATATCCTGAACACTTACCGGTGGTCTCTAAGTAGTACTGAGTCACCCCTTTCCAGTGCTGTACAAAGGACTGCAGCAGGTCCTGGGACGGCTCACGCTAAATGGACAAAATAAAGAATATTTGAGTCAATGTTGAACAAAACTACCTAGTGTTCCTCAAAAGTTACATTTTCAGTTAACTATATTGCAGCTGATTTGTGACTTCATTTTAAAGCAGAAATAAACTCACGATTACTCACCTATCTCCATTCCATGGCAGGGTGCCGCCATCTTTCCTCTCTGAAGAAGATCATTGGCTTTATTGGTCGGCAGTGCCAAAATGACTCCCGTGCAGGCGCGTGGGACTTCAGTTCCAGCATATGCAAGGGAAACCAAGAGTGCTGGGTTTCCCTGGCGACCAACACTGAATTGCGCAAGCGCAGCTCAGCAGAATTTGACAGCTACGCGACGATCTGGTGACCTTTCGTTCATCTATAAAAGGGACATGGCCTGATTGACACATAAAATTGGGACTATTGTAAGGCTACGTACACACGTCAGATGATTCTCGCCTGATATAGGCGGTCAAGGCGAGAATCTGGCATGTGTCCATGGATCTGTTCCAATAAATCCATGAATGACATACGATGAACGACCTCAATAGCAGTGAAGCGAGGAGAGCACAGTGGGGTGCCGCTTGCTTGTTCTCCCTCCTTCCCTCTCCATAGGATGGCGCTTTATGTACAACACTCATTAGTAGTTTGTAGCTGGAATTGATCACAAAATATTGTTTCCAACAACAATACCTGAGCGTCTGTACACAGCCTAAATACATAGGAAAATATAGGACATTAAATGTGAACCTTGCCATAACATTGTCAGGGCTGCATGCACCCCCTGGGTTGCTACCGGGGACTCCATTTTCCACAAATCTGTCCAGGGCGAGTGCTCAGAAATTGTTCCTTTCCTAGAGACCCTGAAGGATTCATGTACAAAGGAGGTTTTTATTTATCATAGAGAAGGGGCCTAGCAAAATAAAGAGACCAAACCCCCCCCCCATCAGTAGGTAATTTACCCAACTTTCTCTGCACCCACGGCAGCGCCAAGCACCCACCATGACGCCCAACTGGGTGACCACCTGTGAGGAGAGGTTGGTCATGACGCCTACATGTTCACCGTTCACCTCATGACAGGCTTCATTTACAGGTCAACATAATATGTGAATTGGCGTGTAACGTGTGAATGGGCCCTGCGGGTTTACTTCAAGATGAACAGTCCATTTTACATGCACATACACAAATTTTTCTTGCACCGGGTCTCAAAATGTATTATGGGTGCATTAACCTGATTACATTACTGGTAAATACACAGCAATGCAATATACATTTATAGCCATGGGTCAGTGTTATGTGGCCAGTGCTGGCAGCCATCACCCATAGCAACCCTTGGGGTATAAACATTTATTTCCAGTCTGTGGTGTAATATAGAAAGCAGCAGGCTGGTCCTATAACCATACCACAACACAACATCTCAGCCCCATCTCAGCACGTCACGTGACGCCCCCTGCGGGTTGCTCTAACGACCCCGGTGACGATGTGGCAGCACCGGGCCCCGGCCTGGGGTCCTCACTCACCGACTCCACCGCCTGCTGCAGGAAGGCGCCCAGGCGGCTCCACATCCTCCACACAGGCCTCACCGCCGGCCGCACTAATAACACCCGAGGATCATAAGAAAGTCCAGGCCCGGTGAAGTCTCCGGTGTTTCCTGAATATCTCCCCGCCCCGCCTTCTCCGGCTCCGCCTCTTCCATGGCACTCACACGCCCGGGCCTCCTGGGTCCTGCAGGGTGTCGGGCGACAGAGAAGGGTTGTCAGGTGTGTCCCAGGAGTACTTACCTGTTAGGATATTTGTACTATAGGCCATATATACAAAGTCCGTATTTACAGCCAAATGTCCTGGATCTGTCTCACAAATACCTCATGGTCCAGGTTACGTCCCATGCCGCCTGTGTAATACCTGTGTTGGGGAATTGATCATTATTATTCACTGATATCAATGCTGGATATTCCCACCGTGACAGGTATGAATTATTATCCTCACTGTGATGGAGAACACTGGGAAGTTTTCCTCTGACCATGAGGACACATTTTTCATCTTGCTGCACTATGGCACTCTTCCATTACTGTTTGGGTGGATTGGTGAACCGCATCAAGAGACTGCTGTCAACACGTATTTACTTGATTTTTGTCCCTTTTTGGGTGATACCTTAAAGCGGAAGTAAACCCAAAACAAAAAAAATCACATCTCTCTTCTTCCACGTTCGTCTTTCTACATTACCCAATCTCGCACTGCGCAGGCGCAAGATTTGTATATGTAAAATATGTATATTTGTGCAAGGTAAAAATTCTTTTGTTCAATACAGGACAGTGTGTTGTGTATTTGCAAACTTATATTTAAAGCAGAAGTAAAGTATAAAAAAAACAAAACAACTGAATCACCCTTACCTTCCCAGATCCGTCGATCCCTCCGGAGGTTTTCTGGATCGAGTCCTGGAATCCTCCTTCCTCCCAGTGCGGAGAAAGCTTCGGGTGCTGCTTTTCCTTTCCCCTTCTTACTTCTTCTGCCTATCTCACCCTGCGCATGCGTAAAATTGCCATTTTATTTACCCTCATTGGACAAAAAGCTCCTGCACATGCCTGGCATGCTTCCTGGGATGCATGATGTATGGGATGCATGATGTATGTATCCCAGGAGGTTCAGCGCTCCCATTCTGTCTTGATCACCACGTTGATAGAGACAGAAAGGGGAAGGGCTTTAAAAAAAAAAAAAGGGTTCTAAACAACCTCCCTCCAAAAAAATGTAGTTTAGCTCAGCTTTAAGGCTGATTTCTTAATAATATTCAAGTCCATAGTGTACATATTAGGGAAAAACAAAGTAGTCTCAGTATCCGGCGCGTTTCACAATTCTGCTTCTTCAGGGGAGGTAGAGATCAGAAGGAAACATTCCCTGGTGGAGAATAAGTTACTGCTATTGAAACACATTGACCTGGAAGAGGTCTCTAGCAGGGGAAGTTTGAGAGAATGTCAGATTCCTTGCTTTATAAATAGAGCTCCAAATTGATTCTGCCAAACCACACTTAGAAGGCGAATTGGCGTTCTGATAACCCGCTTGTAAATGCTATGTCCTGTAAACTTCTGCACAAAAAACAGACCCATTTGTTATCATTATAGCTAATTTTTAGGGCAATTTAGAGGTAAATGCTTACAAATGCTTGAAAACCCACAGGTCAGAACAAAGCCTTTGCCTTGTATATTGTTATCTGGTCTGTATTGGCTTCTGGTTTGTCTGCCTGTGGTTATCTACTATCTACATTTCTGTTGAGAGTAGTTTGTACTTTCATTATCTATGGTGAAGACCAAAAACTCCTCATCCCCCAAGCTTAGTGAGAGCGATTTAGCATGAGCTGGCAATGTACCGTACTCTTTCTGTCTATCCTGCTCCTTTTCTGCCCTGGATTTCTACTGTGCTTCTGGTACAAGTTTCTTTCGGCTAGAGCAGCGTTTCTCATCCAGGGTTCCTTCAGAGATTGCTAGGGGTTCCTTGAACCATGAGCAATGTATGCCATTGGGAAGGATGACAGCCTTCACAGTGGCAAGCACTGTATGATACATTCTTCCTGCTGACCACCACACCACTAATATACTGTGAGCTGTGGACATAGTAATTATAGAGGATGTTACCTGAAGACCTGAAAGTTATTTTAAGAGTTCCTACATGTTAAAAAGTTCAAAAAAGGCTGTTCTATAAGTTCCCCAAACTAATTATAGTTACAATCCCCTTTACCAGTAACAATGGTATCGAGATCTCCATTTTATATAGAACTTTAATGTCATTTGCAGAAGACATTTACGATTTGCTATCCTAGTTTTGCACCTGTATTATGCAAATAAAATGAATCCCTTTGAATGTTACATTACTACATTAGATGTTGCATTCTTTGGCTTTCATTATGAAATATTAGTCAGATAGATCTTTACAGATTATATTTAGGTCTAGAATAGTTAAGGGAAGTCAGTTTAGGTGATTGTTTAAGCAAAACTGAACACAATTTACTCACTGGCGCCGTTACCTTCTTCCTTCTTCTCTTTCTTGTTTTGATCTTTGTCCATCTTGATTGGCAAGGGCATAAATGCACGGGGGCATAGGAATTCATTCAGTCCCAGTAGGGGAAGCCAGAATGTTCCAGGAGTCCCATTTACCAACTCAGCTCAGCCATTATGACAGGTAAAGAGAGTGATCAGGCAGGGTAAAGCTATATACACACGTCCAATGGTTCTCGCCCGATAATCGTCTCAGGGCCGATATCAGCCAAGAATCTGGCATGTCTACAGTGCCAGACGTCTATCGTCCGAACAACCGCCCTGGCGGATCCACGGACGATGGACGCTTAAATATCCTAATGCAAGGGAAGGGGGAGAGCGTGCAGCAGGATGCTGCTCTGTCGTTCTTCCCCTCCCCTCTCCATAGAGCAGAACCGTGCTGTATGTACAACACTCGTTCATGCATCGTGCAGTGCTAGTCGTTGGAAAGGATCGTGAAAGATCCTTTCCAACGACTATTATTGCACGTGTATATGCGGCTTAAGAACAGTTATTGCCGAGGAGACACCGTCTGTCCCTTTTCTGCCCTGCCTGGTCGCAAATGTTTAAAGTTAAACTTTAAAGTTGAACTATAGCTAACAATAGTTTTGTTGTTAATCAAGATTTTCCTGTTTTGATTTGTCTTTAAGTCATCTTGCCTTTATCAAATAGATTTTTTTTTTTTAGCAAAAACGACTCTCAAGGCACTTACAGTCACTGTGTTGCTTATAGTAGTCTAGCTGTGTGTGCAAAGAAGTCAAAGTTCTTGTTAGTTTGACTGTAAAACATCCGAACCTCTACTGAAAAGTTCTTGTTATGTGAACCGTGATGGTCCTAAAGAGGAGAATTATTTTGTATACAAACCTTGTATGTTTCTATCTTCTTGCAATTGTTGCTTAGTCAATGGATGCCCAGCGTTCGGGTGTCGTGAAGTTTTCTGCCCAACCCATGTCCCACAATCTGAGCGTTATTTGGTCATTTTAGCTAAAAACAATGTTCTTTTGTGTTGTAACATAAGAGTATAGTTTTTTTAGTATTGACATCTATGTCAACAAAAAGTGTTGGACTTTGGGCTGTCATAAAATTGTTCATGAATTAGAAATCTCAAAGGAAAGTCCATGAGTGAATGACTCGACTCGACGGTGAAGAGGTTTTGTGACAAAATTTAGTGTAACACCATAGATGCAGCAAGATTTGGAAGGCTTGCAACATGTGTGTTCATGACCTGATTTAGGTTGACCATGACCTGTTAGGTTAGGCAGGTCAATTAATCTTGGCTAAAAGAGTTGCAGAGACTATAGAGCTATCCAGGAAATACTTTGGGTTTATAATTCATTAGCAGTTGTGTATGCAGAAGTAGCCAAGTAGTTCCTAAAATATTTAAATACAGAAGCAACCAGTATCTAGTGGACACCTTCAAGTGACAAACATGGTTACACCACTATGATATGGAGACCAAATAACAGTCCTTGGTGTGGTGGCACTTGGGTTATCCTTGAACAATGGAATTCAATACCCACAATTCAAAATTCATTACAAAGTTATTTTGATATAAAGAAGGTGTTTTAAGGACTGGCTATGTTTCGAAGAGACAAAAAGTTAATGTAGAATGCTACTGTAACTTACTGCACCAATTAAAGGAGATTTCAAAAGAAAAATTGTGAACAAAGCTGTGGAAGGGTGATCTCTTGTTGAAGGACAATGTTGTTTGGGTTCAGGACTATCTACCCTAAATATCAGATCTTGCCCTGTGTGACTATTTTCTGTTCCAAACCTTAAAACAGGGAGGATATTTTTAAGTGGTTTGGAGGTGATAGAAGAGCAATTTTTAGTGACCAGGCATCAGGATTTTTTGGAAGTTCTAAAGAAACCTAAGCAACTATGTGCCAAGTGTAAAACATTGGGGTATTTAGAGGAATGGCATGTATATTTCAAGGTTCTAGGTCAGTGTTTCTCAAGAAGGGATCTGTGGAACCCTAGAGTTCCTCCAGAGCTTGCTAGGGGTTCCTTGAGCAGTTTGTGCCATTGATCCATGGCATACCAATGATTTTTTTTTCCATAAGGCTAATTTTCTTTCTTCTTTCTAATTTTCTATTGCAATGACTAGCAATGTAAGACCATGTCCACCACACCAATATATTAGGACCCTTTATTTCAAGGGTTCCCCCATGTTACTAAGATTAGGAGAGGCTGCTCTTGGTTATTCCTTTCTTGATTGTACCTATTGTACTTGATTGTACAGTATATGCACATTCAAACTTTGTTATCCAAACAGATTTTTTTTGGATTGACAGACAGGATGTTTAATTAATTCCCCCTACTTTAATTTATAGGTATTTATCATATTCTCTCTCCAGCTAGGAGCAAAAAAAAACCCATTAACAGATGTTACCATTTGGGTTAAACAGCTACCGATTTCCTCCCCATCACACGTCTTCCTCCCAGTGCTCCATATCACTACTCTAACCCTTCACTTGGCCTGTCCTCATTGTGGTTTATAATAACAAATACAACAAAAACAACAGATCAGAATATTTAGTTACTTTTAATAATTATAATAATATTAATTTTACATCAGAAGCCAAAAAGAAAAAAAGAAAAGTTTGGACATAGAAGGTAGACGTGGGACACATGAAAGAATCAGTGAAAGTATAACAGTGACACATAAAGGTATAGGGAAAGTGATATTCATGTGGATAAGTCAGAAGACACATGGGAGAACACAAGGGCCAGAGAATGAGGTTACATTATGGAATGGGAAGAAGAGTCAGTGAAATATATAGGGAGAGTGCAGTTAAAAATGAGATATGTAGATTGACAACTTGTGAAATATTTCAGTAATTTATACACACCACGGGCTGCCATTTTATGGGCAGAAACAACATTCAGCATAATAATTTATTTGCAAAACCTTGCATTTTATTGATGTCATTAGTTACCAGTGAATACCTGGCCAAGAACAAACTCTTTCAAACCCCAACTGGACTGGTATAGAGGAAGATGGTGCAGAAACCTCCATGCTACTTAGACCCTTAGCTGTTGCAGTTCTGGGTTTACTCCAGGCCAATAGTGCCCTAAAATGACACCTTTGGACCATGGATTCCAATTGGTGGCAATGATTTGGAAGGTGGGGATTGACATTTTATTGGGTCCTTTTTCCCCCTCAACTCCATAGTGGTTGCAGGTTTGTATAAATGACATGTACACTATGGAAAGGCATCAGTATACAATTACAGTTAATCAGCCCCTTTCCCCCTCAACTGCATTTGGAAAACCTTTTATTTTATTGATAGCATTATTTACCAG
>NC_092859.1:20246684-20280126 GCF_032062135.1 Pyxicephalus adspersus
TAGTACTAAGTTTACTCTAGGCCTTTGGATGTCATATGGTGGCAATGATTTGGAAGCCGTGGATGGACTTTTTATTGGGTCCTTTTTCCCCCTCAACTCCATAGTGGTTGCACACGGCATTGTGGTTGTAATACAAAGATGCCTTAAGGTTTGTATAAATGACATGTACACTTGGGAAAGGCATCAGTACACACAAACATTGATATGAATGATCTGTAAAATGTATGTGGGCAATAGGTTAGGACAGCTGTTGCGAGGAAAAAACATGTACCAAAAATCCAGCATGTCACAAGCCACACGCAGTAGGTGAGCATGAAATAAGCTGCCATTTTTTTTTTGGAAATCTGCCATGTTCACTAAAAGACAGGGATGCAGGAAACTGAAAACACTCACCCATAAACACACACGCACACGGCACTGGCAGCATAGAACAAAGGGGTAGTAGCACCTCTGCCCCTACTCACTAATGATGGTGTACATTTGGGAGTACAAAGCCTGCATCATATCTCTGATCTGGGGGAGCCGTGTAGTCATAATGGCTGTCCTCATGGAAATATAGGTGTAAAAGAGAGACCCTAAAGGCTGTAGGTGATTTGATATGTTGCTGTGAATAACTGTGCATGTCATCTACTATGTACAGGAGTGTTATATACATTAGAGTAAAACATCTGATGTGTACAAATATTTCTGCCATCATCTATTGTACGGCGTATCTGTTGTGTAATAGTGATCTGTCGTTACATAATTCTATATAGTATTTTGTGTGTTTTAGTGAGCCATACTATTGTACTAGGGTTTGTAATATAAAGACTGAACTTACATATTGAAAGGATAGATTGTGTATAATAATTTGGTCCTAAATGAAAGTCTGGGCTTTCTTCTGTTGCTTGATCTGGGCTCCATGATTGGCGTTTGATGCATGTTCGGGTTGATTTATAGCCCTGTGACATCACCCATATCACACATGCCAGCCACACTCTTTTAATCCCATTACAATGCCATGGAACAAGAGTCCTTCTGATTAAACATCCCCCATTGACTCCACTCTTCTCATGGGTCCAAAGGGGCAGTTTTGTCCCCAGAAGCATTAAAAGAGAAGCAGTTTTCGTTTCATCTCATTTCTCCTCCACAGCGGCAACTTAACAAACTCTTCAATAGGCATAGCAAAAAGACGCTGAAAGTCTTCGGGGGAGAGGTATCGCTGTAAGTAAAAAGCACAAAAAATACTTTTAGGAGATGTTTGATAACTTTTGATAACTGGTGAAGATAGGCTAGTATGGGGTGATCCAGCAAACCTGGATTAGATTTCTAAAAAATCAGAAACAGAAAAGACTGTTTTATTATCTCACCTCCAGTTGAGTTCTGTCTACTCCAGGGGGCAGTTTTTGACGTCCTCTGTTTGTTACTATCAGTGTTTCATATGGAAAAACCTGTAAAAAAACATTTTAGAATACTCAAAAGATAAAATGTAGTTCAGAAAAAAATCAGGGCTGTCCAACTACACCATGTGGGACCTTCTTTTGCAGCCATATGGCCCTTTTGCTTATCATTTATTTTTTAATCAAGGATAAGTATTTGAACAATGATATATACAATTACAATACAATTGTTTGGATACATAGGGCCTGATTTATTAAAGCTCTCCAAGGCTGGAGAGGATACACTTTCAACAGTGAAGCTGGATGATCCAGCAAACCTGGAATGGATTTATTCAAAGTCATTTGCTATATGCTAGCAAATGTTTTGAATCCTGGACCAGATCCATTGCAGGTTTGATGGGTCACACAGCTTCCCTTAAGAAAGCGTATCCTCTCCAGCCTTGGTGAGCTTTAATAAATCAGGCCCATAGAATGACAAAACAGTTAACATATGATATAGAACAGGTGTTTACACTTAATCCAAGGAAAACAGAAAAAGTAGAAAGTAGTATATCATTGAAGCAATGGAAAACATTACACCATAAAATAAAATGTCAATTATCAACAGCCTCTAGAACCACCGGAGGGTGGCAATCATTCTCAGGATATACCATGATGTATGTTTGAAAGTTTGCATTATCTGTTGCTTTATAGTACCAGATTGAGTCTCTATAAAAGATTCCCAGATTTTGGGATCTTATAACCTCCTTGTCTAAAGAGGTCTCCGTCCATGCCATACGGAACACGGGGCCCAATTTCTGTTAAAAAAGTCCAAGAGTAGGCAGATCAGTGTCTAGCTCTTTGTGCAGGATAATTTTTTTGGCCATTAGTGAGATTATGGATAGCAAGTTGTGACTTGTCCGTAGTTATTCGTGCTTCGTGTAAGGTGAGTGTTCCTAGGATTGCCCATTCCGGGAACAAAGGAACATAATTAGTTAAATGGGAGGTAACATACTTGGTCACTAGTCGTCAAAAATGTTTAATTTTAGGGCAATTCTAGAAGGCATGATACAAATCTGCCTGCTCTCGTGTACACTTGGGACAGAGAGGGGTAGTACTATAGTCCATGAGGTAGGCATGGTGTGGAGAGATATATACTCCATGGTATATCCTAAGAGTCATTTCCCTGTAGATGGCCGCGGGGAGGACCACCCACCCCCTAGAGCAGGGGTCGGCAAACTCCGGCCTTTCGGCCAGGTATGGCCTAGCCGGTAGTTCATTCCAGCCTAACGCTCCCTGGCCGATCCAGCCTAATGCCGGCCGGCAACCTGTGGCTCCGGAGCTGCGGGTTGCCAGCTGGATCTGCCAGGGGGTGTTAGGAACTACTGGAGCTCCGGTGCCGCCTCCTTGCTGTTGCTCCCCTATTTACCGTGACCGGCGTTGATACTTCCGCCGCCGCGGTAAATAGGGAACGCTCCCTGAAGGTAAATCCCTCTCCTCCAAAATGCATACGGAGGAGAAGGATTTCACTTCAGGGGGCGTTCCCTGGTGGTGGGTGGAGCCATTGGGGCGGGAGTCTGGCCTAGTGTGCTCCCGCCCACCCCTTTGCCGACCCCTGCCCAAGAGAAATCAGTAAGAATGTCAGCTTCTCATTTTTCGGGGCAAGAAGTCTAACCATCTAGCAAGGCCTACTTTCCATTTAGTGTAATCTAAGGTAATCCTGAGCTTTTTGTAGATCTCTGTAATTGCCTTTTTTGGGAGATGCATGGGAAGTATATCATCCAGGGCAGCGGTCGCCACTGGTGGTCCACAAGAAAAGTTTTTTTGGTGGTCTGCGGTTCTGGCCGGAGCGAGGTCATAAGAAGGACCCCGCTGGGAGGGCGCACCATGTCCATGTCCCCTGTATGGATCGCAGGCTCAGGAAAGTGGGTGGGTTGTGTCTCTGGCCCAGACCTGCAATGGGAGAGTGGGCAGGTTCTGGCATCATGACGTCACTGTAGGGGAAGTTCTTCCCCTTTAAATGACACCCGGCTCCCTAAGCATGCTGGTAAATTTAGAGGTCCGTGGGTCAGAAAAGGTTGGAGACTACTGATCCAGGAGGTTTATTTGCAGAAAACAATTTTAACACATTTTAAGCGTAAGATTGTATTTGCATAAAGATATATACTGCCGATCTCAGGAAAGGGTATTCCGCTGCTGCCTCTTCAAATTGGGGAGGAGGTGCATATTTATTAATGATTTATTTGTTAAAGTGGGAATTGAGGGCCATTTTTGTATCATTTGGGAAAATGTCAGGTGGGGCAGATCCTGATTGCCCCAAAAAGTCAGGAAAAGTGACGAGTGACTATTCAGAAGATAACATCCTCTGATTTTGTGCTATATTTGCCAACAAGAGTATAGTATGGGATTAGAGACAACCTCCTCCGGTCTCTATGAATATGAAGAATATATTTTAAATTCAAATTAGGGATGGTCTGCTGGTCTAGAGAATGGTCTGCATATGTGCAAGTGTCATGAAACCAATCTTGTACGTAACGCAGGATAGATGCTGCATTATACATTTCAAAATCAGGGAAATTTAGGCCTTTGTTCTGCCTTGGTTGTTGAAGTGTTGAAAGAGGCTGATCCTGGCTCGCTTAGTACCCCATATAAATTCTCAAAATATTTTGTAAATAGTCTGGAGGTCTGATTTCTTTACACCAGGGGTAAAGTCTGATATAATGCTTTGGATTTGTCAAGGTTAATAGTATATCAAGATACTGATCCATACTGTGAGATCAGATCCAATATGGGTGTAAGGCCATGCTTAGGGTTGGAGATGTATAATAATAGTTTGTCTGCAAAAGCAGTCAGCTTAAGAGTGTGTGTGCCCACCTTAATACCTTCAAAGTCAGGCAGTGTTTCAAAGCCTAAGGAGAGGGTGCAGGGCCAAGTTGAACAGAATTGAAGGAAGGGGGCATCCCTGCCTGGCACCTCTAGACATTACTATGGAGCCTGATAAGTACCAATTAATATAGATTTTTGTAGATAGTCTATTGTAAATGATTCCTTATCCCTATTTTTATGTGTGCATACCTTTTGCTCCAGCATGCTGGGTAGCGAGTTTCCTCTGTCCATTCTGGACCTTTGTCCTTCTCCATTCTGTGGGATACAAAAGTACATCTAGCATTTGTGATACCTGATGCTCACCTCCCATTCTTTCCTCCAAAACCCTTCTCTGTGGATTCTTACCTGGAACCCTGCAGAAACAGAAAAATCATATCAGTATATCCACAGTTCTATTTGTGCCCGAAGAAGCAGAGCAATCAGTGGTGCATCAATATTGTAGACTAGGGCAGTAATAAGTAATTCCAGACCTCAAAACAATCAGGCTAGCGATTTAGAACATAAAAAGGAAATTTTTCTTGGAATAACATTTCTAAAGTATAAAGAAAATCCTGCCCAAACCGGTTTTAAACTTTGGTTCATTATCGGAAACTGGTTCCCCTGACCCCTTTTTTTTTTTTCCCAAGGTAATTTGTACCTCCGTGCCACAAGCTTTAGTGAAGATGTCTTTCTCATTTTGCTGGAGTCTGTAATTTAAGAGTTATTCTACATTAATAGAGACAGAAAAACTATGACACCATATTATAACTTTGTTCCAGCCAAAGCAGCTGCAGTAACTGCAAATTACGGTGTGGTGATCCCAGCTCTGGTGTCCAGCATGTTAATAGGCTTGCAAATAAAGTTTCAAAACTATGAAATCTTTAGGAATGGAAGTTATGCACAATAGTAAGTGTGGCTTATATTTTAAAGGCATATAATATAAATCGTGTTGTCCATGCAACATGTCAGAGTCTTTTTATATAAAAAACAATTTTTAGTGGTATCAGCTGGAAAACATTGGTAGCTATATGCAGCATGGACTATTTTTATAAATCAATTTACAATATAGATTGCAGCATTCACTGTTCATTGTTTTATGGGTCTCATTAAAAACATGCTTATTCATTTAGTTATTTGAGTCAGTTCAGTTAATATCTAGAACAGTCTGCATTTACTAGTACCACTATTAGACTAAAATATTTACTGGAATGAAAAAAGTTTTCTCACCCAATCTGTCCTTTCTTTCAACCAATAACAAATAGTAAAAAAAAGAAAAAAAAAAACCAGAGCAGAGATGGGTTTTTTAACCTGGCAACTCAATATGTATTGATTTCATAAACATAAATATTACATGTGATGGTTACAGAACAATTGTCATTAGTGGTTCTAAAAAAGGTAAAAAATCATAGAAGGTCCAGCCCCATTTTTAAGTTTGGGGTACCGACCAAAAACTTTACATAACATTTCCTATAGTATCAGCATCTCAGAGAAAAGAGCTAAATGTCTCTCTTTTGCCCGATGCATTTCACCTATTTTCTTCTTCAGGGGTAATTATGTAGAAAACATTTAGCTGATATTGGAAAAGATGAGTTTCATTGGTTGAGAAAAATTCCAGGGATAGGAACCGAAATGATAAGAAAGTACAATGTATCTGTGATTGTTACAGAACATTAGTCATTAGTGGCTGCACTTTCCTCACATTGGAAACGAGTCCAGGTCCCTTATCATTTCGGTTCTGATTATTATAGCTCAGCGAATATAAGATCTTTTTGATGCCAAGGCTCTCTAGTCGTTACTTTTGTGAGCTTGGATGTTGCCGCAACCTTTTCTAACCTTATTCCCATTATAGCCATGTGGGTCTTGTCTAACTTTTACAACAACATGCAGCTCTCCTCACCTGTGCTGTCTCTTTGTCCATTAGGAGCATAAAACTCTGCAGACAGAAGCTGGAGATAAAATAAACAGTTACTGATACTTCTTATGGAAGAGTATTACAAATTTGTTACATGTGGAAAAGGTTGTCTGCTATTTCATGTAACATTAAACAGTATTTATCTTTTTTAGACTTACCCTAGATAAGCTACTTCTTCCATATCCAGAATGTATAGCTGTTAAGAGACAATGAACATCTATTAACCTGATACAAATTCCACGACCTAGTGTATAACTTGCTCCTTTTTCAAGCTGACATATAACAGTAGTAGCGAGGTGTACACCGATCCCAGGGAATAGCAGACAGAATCCAATTATAAATTAACTTCATTTAGTTGTGTTCAGTGAACCAACAATGGGCAAGACCCAGTGTAACATTGAACTTCATCAAAACCATAGAAACGTTTGAATAAATGTTAACTTTCCTATAAAAGAGTTAATTATTACTCAGGCTGGGTTGTTTTAGAGGTATTTGGCTAATTAGACAATGTATTGAAGCTCAATGCTCACTCACTATTCATTATCTACTCAGACATTTGGGAGAGTTCAAAAACACAAAGTGTTGGCTGTGTCTGCCTGTGATTGTACAGAAGAATCTTGTTGAACAATTTTATTATGTCTTGAATAAAAACATCTGCAAGCATTATTTTACTTTCTCTAAAACACCTTTCTTACACTTTCCCTTCAACTACTATCCCTCCCCAAAACCAATGGAATCAGGATCCCACGAGAACTTTTGATTACTTATTTTTTCATAATGATACAACAGCCATGTTACATGTTACACATGTTCTTTAAATATCAGTTCATCCCACTACAAACATCCCTCAGCACTAAAAAACTACATCTCGAGGAATATGGAGAAAACACTTTAAATCTGATACAAATCCCATGCAGTAGTTTGCATCATTAGTTTCTGAACTCTGATCTGAAATTGTCCTTGAAGGGAAATATAAGTTCTTGTTTTGTATGTTTAAGCGGAAAGGGCTTATGACATCTTCTATGGAATGTACTCTTTAAAAATGGTAGAATAAATTTAAAGTCCGGTCCATTTCCTTACCAAATGCCCTTTCCTGCTAAATAATCAATGTAGGATGATATCTTTTTTTTAACATACTGTTTTTTTATTTATTTGGAGATTATGGTTTGACGTGAAGGATGAAGATCTAAAATGCATATTGCCATGTTGCCACTAATGAAGCAATGTTGTACTAATTACAGTCTGTTGAAATACTTGACATAGTAATGAGTAAGTGGAGGACAGGAAGAAGAAAAAAACTTACGTGTGTAGATTGGTGTCCTGTCAGGCAGGGAGCGGGTTTTTCTTTTTGGAGTACCCCCTTTCATCATTTCCTCTTTTAGAATAAGTTTTCCTAAATTGGACTGAATCTGAATGTGAAAATAATAAGTGTCAAAGATAAAATACAGAACAGGAGGCTCATCTTATAGGGCTACCTAGGACAGCTACCAAACACATAATGAACTCTTTATCTTTTATCTTATGTTATTATTCAGAATCAGGATTACTAAAAACTTCCAGGTATTCCTATGAAGACTCAAAAACGATGTTGTGCCTTTCCATGCCTCATTAGTACTTTTTACACAGCCTCATACAGCTTGACTGCAAAAAAAAAAAAAGGGTGATTTTTTTTTTGTGGAGGTCCGTTCTTTAACCTGTGTCTGGGACATCATAACTTATAAACATGGGCCTTGCTATGATGGTGGTGTAAATGGTAGTACATATCTTTTGTCTTTACTAAGTGATGACAATTACCTTATTCAGCTCTCTTATCTGTCGATGACTTAGTTCTTTCACATCTTCACTTTCTTCACCTTCCTCTTGCCCACGCTGAGACTCCCTGCGATGTCGTCTCTCTGACTCTGCAGTGTTATGTAGATTCTTGGTTACCACCTTGACACTTGACAATGTATTACAGGAATCATCGCTACTCAAAAAGATATCTTAAAGCCATTCATACCTACAACAGCCAAGGAAGGGGGGCATGGCCAATAATCCGTTTCAATTTTTGCTGGCTGGTTAGGATCAGGAGGTTTTGCAGCTGGAAATTTAGAGGATTCGACTATGGGGTCATCAGATAGCCTGTGGTGGATTGCAGATTCTGGAAGACAATAAAATTGTTTTTAGATGGGGTTATTGGACATCAGTTCAGCATTTGCAATTCAGTGACATGAAGTCAACAGCTGTAAATGCCCCATGTGACATACAAATACAAAAGATTCAAAATATCGCTGGGTTAAGGGTATGGCCATTTTTTTCGTCTTACCTCTCTGTTTGTAGATTGGAGGTTTTTTGTACAGGTTCGGCTCTTTCTGGGAAATTTCTGTAAAGAATGAACAGAGCAAATATTTATTTCAAGTTTATATACATATTTAGTTCAGCACCAAATGACTTTATACCATATAGATGATGCTGTCTGTGTGGAATATTCCACGTGGAGCCTAATTCAGTTTGGTGAGGGGGCATTAAGTCAGTTTTGCACAGGAGCCCACTGTTAGCTACATATGCTACTTGCTCCAAAGTAATAGTCTCTTACTCTAATGTGTGTGCTTCTGCATATAAATCCCCAAGGAACATTTGTTTGATGCTCCTCTAGAGTTAAACTCCTCTAAATGGACTGTTGCCTAAGTGAATAGATCAGAGCATTGACTATTTTCCCATTCTCGAAATGAATGCTGTCAAGGTTGCAGTTAGGGACATTCTACTTGAGGGAGACAACTGCTGTGTTCTCCTCTTAGACGGTGCATAGTGTTCTAGGAATCCTTTGTCAGTGAATACATTTTTTATTGTAAAGAATGTGAGGAATATAAATTATTAAAAACAATAGCTCTACATTTACACATTATAATTATAAACCATAAAGATAAACAATAAAATAAAAAAGATAATACAAAAAAATTAAATGCACCAGGTTTATTTTCATAGCATTGACCTATCTCTGTAAGAATTTATACCTGGGCAATGGAAGTGTTGCACTCCTGTTCTAGGTGAACTGCTACCTCCACGGGAACCTGGGAGAGTGGAGCTGCTTACAACCGACTTGTTGTCAGCCCATAGTGCTGAGACCTGTAAAAGCATCAAATGACATCTGTTTAGTTCCCCTAAAACTTCAAAACCTGCTCTTCATCTTGTGCATCATAATCATTTCCAGTTATAAAGTCTAATTCCTCTTTTAAAACGAATATGACATTGTAAACATTTATCATATAATTATTACACAGTATTTATATAGCGCCAACACATTACACAGCGCTGTACAAAGTCCATAGTCATGTCACTAGCTATCCCTCAAAGGAGCTCACAATCTAATGTCCCTACCATAGTCCTTATATGTTATTAATACAATTAGGGACAATTTTAGGGGGAAGCCAATTAACCTAACTGCATGTTTTTGAAAGCATAACTTAACATTGCCACATTTTTAGGTACTATAAGGGATGCTGTTATTCCAATATTGGTGTGGACTGCTCAGATTGTGGAAGTAGGAGTTCAGGTCTGCAGACCTAAAACACAATGCATGCTACCTTTTTCTTGTTTATAAGGCTTTAGGAACAGGTTTTGTGCATAGTGGAATATTTGTACTTTTCTTGTTGCATTTGCAGGAATTGTGCAGTTTTGTGCATGAAATGTTCTGAATAGAATAAGAACAACATTGAGAGCATTCTAGTTCTGCTTTCAGTAGCTTTACATAATATGAACGAAATTTTGAAATTTAAATAGGTTAAAAAGTGCAAACCTGCACTATTCATTTTGTTGCATTGTGTATCACCATGCACGGTAATGCATTACCATGTGTTAAGCGCTGCAACTTAGATGTGCTGAAATAGTGTGTTGAGCACATTTAAAATGAATGCCACTGCATTGCTATACATTGTGCTGCTATGGTTACAGTGTTGCAAAATTATGAATAGGCTCTAAATATTATTTATGAAATTGATAATTAAACTACCCTAAATCATTTTATTAGATTTGTCTAAACTTACCTCGGGTGATGGAGGAGGCGATATGGACTTAGGAGAAAGAGATCGCTGAAAAAAAGAAGAAATGTGTCAAAATAACATTCAGAAATATTATATATATATATATATATATATATATATATATTGTATCATTTTACTTTATAGCAACAAGTTACAAAAGTTCAAGATTCAGAAAGTTTGAAAGAATGAAAATTTGCGTGAGTTGAAATAATTTTTTAATTTTTACATTGGATAAGGATTTACCTCACGGCTACGTAGTGTCTCTGTGTTCTCCAGAAGTGTGTATGTGAAATGTGGTTCATAGATCATCAGATCAGGACGCTCAATATCCAATATGGCCTTATCACGAGGAAGGGCTGCCAGATCCTTATAGCCAATGACACGACTGTCCATGCGGGCCTGAGTACAGAATACAAAAAGTGGTTACAGCTGAATTCCAGACACAAACTTTTTTTTTTTTTTTTATAATTCTTAGTGGTCAACAGATCAGTTGTTAACCTAAGTTGATATAAATGTCCTGGCAATATCGACTTGTAAAAGTAGTGGTGATTTCATCAACTTGAGCTATAAATGGGACCCAACATGTTCCTAGCATGTCCAGCTAGTACAGGCATTCTACCTGCAGACAATTAAAGGGGCAAATACAAAATCAACTGACTCCATAGATAGAATGAATGTAGCAGTGACTGGCCTGCACTGCTCTAAAGTCTGGCATAGAGGCAGAGGGTAGGAGTTATTTATTGCGGGAATACTGCATAGATTTGAAGGAAACAAAAGGCGCATATATTGGAGATCCTCCAATCGGATGATGAAGTTAAACTAATGTAAGGTGCAATGCAATTCACCCCTGATTCCTCTATCATTGCAAACCATAGGGATAGTGAAAGAAGGGGTGGTAGGGATTAGTGATGGGGATGCAGACATCTCATTCAGGAGACGAATAGTCAGGGATGTCTTATATATTTTAGGTGTAAAAAGGATAGGGAGGGGGTCATCTCGCATAATGGCAGTCATAACTCTTTTAATGACCTATTTTACTGTATCTTGGGAGTTATCAAATTAGCACCAAATTTTTGGTATTTTCTTATGTTTGTTATAGTCTGCCAGGAACAATTATACCACTTTAAAAAGAACCTTATACCCTTGTTCTTAAAATGTATTAGCAATTAAGGATTTGTGGCTAAAAATGTTAAGCTTTTCATTTTAGTTTTAGATGAAGTAGGGAAGGGTCAAATCCCCCATCAAGTTTATATTGATTATTTGTCCCCACTTTGAATATTTACCCCTCTATTTGTAATGCCGACCATTGTTTTTAAGAAAGTAAGGAACAATGGAAAATTTTAAAGATGCCCCAAGAACTAGAAGTAAGGAGACTTTTGTATGGATGTAGAATACTGAAATGTATGTACTCATAATTAAGTTATATGCTTACAGAAAATGTTATTGAATGTTCAAATCTCCTGTAATGTGCAATAAGAGACCCATTGGGTGATGGTGTTTTTACAGTTTTTGTAGATGCTATGGTGTTTTCTAATTCCACATCCATGGAAGTTAAACATTAAAAATGTATACACAATATAAAATCTATGTGCTTTAAAACTGTTTAACTTTTCTCAAAAAAAAGTTTTAGCTGGCGTTGGGCTTTCATTTTCTAATATGTTCTGTTCAAAACTTGTACTTTCGGAATACATTCCTGCAACAAAACAAAACACAGTGGTGCAGAGGTGCTTCTTTGTGATTTTACAGCATACATTCATATGTTAGCATTGTAAGCCTACAAAGGGTGATTTCTTAAAATCTATTGTTGTGGAAATCCAACAGATGACTTACAGTGATAGCAGAGGGGGAGCCCGGCACACTGGACCCTCTGGAGGAGGTGACACTGCCAGGAGACGTAAGGGGGGTCTGGAAATAGAGAGAACAATACTGATATACATACATGCATAATTAGACACTCGTTGCTAAGCACAATGGGATTGATTTATGAAATGCAAATAAATTGATTATTGTGTCTGTGGCAAGCAGCCACATTCTAGTTGTCATTTCTCTGATGACAGTTAAGTTGCCAGTAGGAAAGAAAACATTTTGATGATCTGGTGTTTTTTTAACCAAACTGGGCGACTAATATCACTGAGCTCCAGCAGACATTGGTGGCCAGGGCTCATTCAGGAAACAGTTATCCAGGAGGATGTTTTTGGCTTATATGGGTGATATTTTCCTTCTGATAAGCTGGCCTGAAGGATTTTTAAGGACCCCTTCCCTTTCACTGCTTGGTCATGTATTACTTGGTCAAGTATTAGGCTGGTAAAGGTAGAAGGAACCATCATGTGTGTTCCATACCCAGAAGTAACAAGATTTTTCAAGGGGCTAGGACAACAGGGCATTGCAATATCTAAACATGTCCACAATCCCCCATTAACCCAGCCCCCAAAAACATATGGTATCGGCTACCAATCTACAGTATTACTTTTACTTATTGTTCAGGAGTACAGAGGTAATTTATTAGGGTTCCTAAGCCCTTGAACCCGATCTAATACTACCTACACACTACCTGCTGCTCAGAAACGTACCTTCACTCAGTTGTCAACATCAAAGATACACATACATTATCAGTGATAGTACAATCCCCACCTCACCATATATACCAGTGCCTTACCTTTGGATGCTTTTCCATTCAGCTTTTGTGTGTCAATGTCCTGTGCGTATACCGGAGATCTACAAGAGAAGGAGTAAGGCATGAGTTTAACAGATTTATTAGGCCCTATTTATTAATGCTCTAAAACTGGAGAATATAGACTATCATGCAAGAATATGGGTGGCTACCCAAGAATAATGTGTAGGAAGGTAATTCTCTTGTTTTAACCCAGCCATCAGTATACCTGGTTCTACCACTGTTCTCAGCTGTCACTAACAACAACAGTTTCTTAGAACAGCCATGAGAAAATGTTGGTGGTCTACGGCTCTGGCTGGTGTGCCCCCTCAGCAGGGTCAGGAGAAAGCCCCTGCTTAGGGTTGTGGTTGTAGGCCCAGACCTGTGATGGGAGAGTGGGTGGGTTCTGGGATCATGACATCACTCTGGGGGAAGTTTCTTCCCCTTTAAATGATACACGGCTCCCCGCACATGCGGTCCGTAGTCTGTGCATTTAGTGGTCCCTAGGTCCAAAAGGTTGGCGACCACTGTTTTAGAACATTGACTAATTTCTATTAGCTAAGGATTAGGATAGTGTATTGGGAAAGTTTCCTAATACAATATTGACCCACGTGCCTGCTAGACTCCAGAAATGGACAGATTACCACAAGTTTTGCTCTATACCCTATAATTGGGCATATTATGACCATCCAAGGAATGTAGACGTCTGTAGTTTCTGTTCATATCCACTACTACTTCTGACCACATGGGCCAAAAAAACTGCAAAAGAACCAGCTGTTCCCCAACTCATATGCTTCATAGAGCAGAAATTGTTTGGTTTAGTTTTACTACCATACAACTAGTATGCGGCACATGAATCAAGCTGCTTCGGTTGCAACCTAATACGTCTCTTCTGCTTTGTGACAGTGTCCCTTAAAGACTAAAAACACTAATTATAATGTAACTGTCACCCTATTTTATTTTCTATGCATTTATTTAATCCTTAGCAGCTGTTAAACCCACTTGCGTACTAAACACATTATTATGTTGCCAGGCTGAGGGCATATTAGTGGTACTTTTCTGCCAGGTCCTGAAGTCTCACAGCTGCAAAACAGTCTTTTCTCCCTAACCACCAGAATGATTGGTGGAAAATTAGGTAAGGCAGATCCCTGAAGAGCCATTATTTATAATATGCCAGGCTGAAGCTACCAGCTATCTATACAAGCTAAAGTTGTGTATGTTGGGGGGGGCAAGTTTACAAAAAGTGTGAGCAACATCATTAAAACTCAAATCATTTAATTATTTTTTCCTTTTATTTTTTGAAAGGTTCATTAGGGGATTGTAACAAATCTGCCAGGAAGCTCTCACTGGCAAACAAGTACATTTGTGATAATTTTTAGTGAAAATCTAGCATCTCTTTAGCTGTCCCTGTCATCATTTAGTGATTCATTCGCCAGATCACTAACTGACCAACAGGACGGATTGACAAATCCTCTTAAATTGGTGGCCAGTGGAAAGAATGCCCCCTACAGTGATGGCTAGAATATCACATTTATAGACAAATAAAATCAACCCTGGAGTCATGCAGCTGGCCCTATCAGATGGCGTTACCCCAAGACTATACAGGCATCACTAAATTGGGGGTCAGTTAGCCACAGTTTGAGCACCCCTTGCAATCTATGGAGGAACCTTGGGGTACCACGTTACCCTGGTTGAGAATGATTGGTCTATAGAGAAGGAAAACAGTTCCACATATAAAAGATAGTGTGCTACCTTCAATAGTTTATTCTAACAATAATGTTTATTAAAACACTTATATGACAACAAAGGGCAGGGCTTGTATAAAATACATCATCTTTTAGGTGTGTTTATGGTGGCAGGATATCTAAATAGGGTTGTGGCTGCAGGTATTGAACAATGCAACCCATAAACAAAGCAGACAGGGTTTATAGGGTTGTACATAGTTGTACATATCTTTGGTCTGCAAAAGTGTGGCAGTGTTCAGCACCAAAGTATACCTATCCTTTAAAGTGGCTGTACCAGGTAAATGGGATTGTTTTCTATTTAAATCAGCCTCTCAATTTTAACATGGAAGAATGCTTGAAACAACTTTCAGGTCTCAGGGAACCCCTACCAATATTTATGATATGCCTATGGTACGTTAGCTTGGTGGTCAATGGGAAGAATGTTTTTTACATTGATAATCAAAGGTGAGGCTAGGTCCGCACGTGCAATGGTTCTCCCCTGATAATCGGTTCAGATATGATATCGGACGAGAATATTGCGTTTGTACAGGGCTCATAATGGAAGTGAAGAGGGAGAGATTGCAGCAGGCTGCCGCTCTGTCGTTCTCCCCTTTCCCTCCTCATGGAGCAGAACGGTGCTGTATGTACAGCACTCGTTCATGCATTGTGCAATCGTTAGTCGTGAAAGATCCTTTCCAATGACAATTATTGCATGTGTTTACAAAGCCTAAGAATGGCATTCTTTGAGATATCTAAATTGATCATTGGTGTTAGTAGTAACAAATTTCTCATTGCTTGAGGATGTCCTCGCAACCTCTTCCAAAACCCTGGTTGAAAAACACTGATTTAGATGAACAGTTCCCAAAAGGCCCACCTTTGGAAAGTATACTTTTGCTTCTTGTTATGGATGCCTTCTGGTTTGGTGTAGGAATGAGGGAATTTGGTTACCCAATATGTCCATCATATCAGGGTCCCATGATTGGGAATTGTTTTCACTAATTTGCCTTTTTTTTGTATTCATGAGTATATATTGTGAATTGGGGATTATTGTTATTTGAGAAAAGGTTAGAACATAAAAACAATACTTTATGACAGCGTGTTTTTTTGGCACACTATTCATGTTGCACCTAAAATAGATTGATCATAAAATAAGGAAATGTCTGGGTCTATTTTTGCTGGATGTGCCTGGTGAACTAAATTGTCATCCAGGGCATTGTAAATTTAGGCGTGAAACTATTCTTGTCATAAGGTTAGGGGAAAATCTTATGCAGTATTGAAGAGAATGGAAAACATAACACAAATGGATAATTGGAATCCCTACTATTCCAATAGGCAATGATCATATGATTGCTGAACCATGATATTTAGCTAAGATATACAGTGCTGGCATGTGTGCAGTCATTGTTACCTTTGTAATCTAATAGTTAATTTTAGACACTCAGTGCTTACATCTTTTAGACTTATTGAACAAAAAAAAAAAAATTCAAAATCATTTGAAGACCTGACTTCCCAATGCTCAGGGCAGGAAGCCATGTATACTTAGCCAAGACCATTTTGGTTGGGAGTTTTTATGACTAGGGATACAGTGGCTTTGAGCATGATTCTTTATTGTTCTTACCAGTCTGTGTATTTCTCTGCATCACGTGACTCCCTAAGTTCTGCTCCGGCTCTGCATGGAATAAAAACAAATCAGAGGATTAATATTAATTACGGTACATTACAAAAACTTTAAAGTGAAGCTGTCAAATTGTAAATTGGCTAGACACTTCCTGTGTCCCTGTAAAGCTGCAGGTTTCCTAGTAGTGGATTGAGTTTAGTGCTTACTAAAGGCCTAGTATATGACATTTTCCTGGAATCCCAGTTTGCTTACAAGAATGGTGCAGGTATAGTTGCTTAGCAGCACTACGCATAAAAGAACACCTGAATAAAAGCCTATTCCGTGCTTATATTCTATCGCTGACATTTTGTGCAACAACTACAGGCCATCTTTAAATGCAATTTAAAATTGCAACATGAAAAATTAAAGCTTTCTGATATATGATACAGGCTCTGATACGGTTATCCAATGCTGTGTTAGTATAGTGAGGCACTGTGACTTGAAACAATTATAGGAGATAGGAATCTGGGCTTTTCAGATTTCACTTTTTACCTTGCAATTGACACATTTATTTACAAGTCAGAAATGGCAGATTGCACATAACTATACAAATCTAGTAATTGATCAATATTATTTTTATAACAAAGATCCATCTACATAATCTAAAACCTTGGCATTAAATGTTGAATGGTATACAGAGAGATTGGATGCTCTGCATGTTTTATTACGTTCCTCATTGACGTGGGGTGTGGAAGAGTTTGAGTTTCATCATTGATTAATATGCATTAAAAAAAGACCTGACTTTTACAATTTTCCTCGCATATGATTGTGCTTGATTCTCTAAGCTAAATGAAATCCCCTTGCAAACTGGACATGTTCCACTCATTTACTAAAGGATCCCGAGTCTCCCAGCAAACTACAATAGCAGTTGTGAAAGGTTTTAGAAATATGATCTGTAGCATGAAATGACATTCACCAAAGTGTAAGAAGCTTTGGGGTTTAATACTAGCTTTAAAATGTATTACTTGCATTATATAAAACAATTCTTATTCACCCACATAGCCACTGGCTAATAGCTCCTCACAGCTACACACTTAAAGTAAATGTTTGTTATCGTAAATGAACATATATGTACAGAAAATGGGCAGTAATTGCCATTTTCATCTATCACTGGTAAATAGGCTTCCGGATAACAGATCTCCTATATTTAATGACATATAATGCATTGATTTGCTTTGGATGTTGTCCACTGACGTTTTTTTTTGTCTTTGTTGCAGCTTCTCCTATCTTACTATGCAAATGTTTTAATAAATCCAGATCATACATTTATGGCCAATAGGTTATGTATCACTGTACCTTGAATAAGTAAGGATTTAAATGATACATTTCTAGCAAAATAAATATATGGCATAAATGGCATGAGTAGGGGAAAGGGATTTGCCTGAAAGGCCTTATAATTAGGTAGGGAAATGAGGACACTGAATACAATAGGTTAAGGAAGGATAGAGCAAGTGACAGAATGTAGTTAGAGAGATAAATACCATTTATCCTTTCACTTCCTGTGCCAATGATGCATCAGGAAACATAGGAAATTTCTCCAAAATTGATGGAAAATCGAATCCCTAAGAATTGTGCCTGGAAATCCCCAATGGAGCATTTTCCATCATCTATTGCTCAAGTGGTAGCTCAAAAGGTTGGATTTATTCTTTCTGTGAAAATTGTCAGCGGCTCAAATAAAAAGAGATCTTCCTAGCAAGAACACAGACAGCAATAGAAACAGAGGGTCTATCCTTTTCAACTTTATCCCAAACTTTACATACACTGTAGGCACCCCTTTAGAATGATAGGAAAGTGAATTTCTGAGCATTAGAGAAGTTCTTTAGAAAAGTTGTATATAGGATGAGCTTATGAATGGGAATATGTTGAGAAGACAGGAATATTTTTGTAAGGTCGGAAGGGTGAGGTGTAAACAGTTTTCAAATGTTTTTATTTTTTTACCTTCAGGTTAATGGTAAGCTGGCAAGAAGACTGGCAGAGATTGGCAGCAAAGGAGGAGCGGTTGTAAGAACAAATCAGACTTGCTATGGCCTTCTTGATACATTATAGAGGTAATAAAAACTAAGGAATGAATATATTGCAGTAGTGAGAGTGATACAAAGTGACAGATTTTGATGGCTTGGAATTTAGGGGCCTTCAAAGTTACAAAGTACAAATTGTTGTGGAAGTGGTAGGACTTGGGCTACGTACACACACTCAATATTTATCACTGGATGCAATCATTAGTAACTGTTTCCAACCACACTAGAATGAAAAACTCTGTACAGACAGTGCTGTTTTGTTCTTTGCTTGAAAATCTAGTGTGCATGAGGCTTTAAAGTTCTTCTCAATGAGAAGGGAAAAGGAGAGCTTTGAGTCAAGAGTGGCATTTTACACATCTAATAGGAAATTTCTGCAAAGGCAACTTGCATTTTTAATAATGGGGGGGGGGGGGGGGGGTTAGAAGTGGATGTGTAGATCTGGGTATTATCTGATCTGCATGCAGGTGGTACTAAAGAGGAGATATATAAAGGTAACTGAGATGGGCTTAGGGAAAGTAGTTTGGTGTAATGAAACGTTTAATTTATCAATTTTTCCCAAAACACACATTGGTTGTTAGATCAATTGTTAGCAATCAACAAAAATTTGGCCAAAACCAATCATCTTGGCAGAGTTTAAATCAATCCAGAGCACACTAAATTGATGAAAAAATTGAAGAACTTCACAATGGTATGTGATTTTCCTTCAGTTCAATTATTTTAGTTGCATTGAACTGACTAATAGATGATCCTATCGATACATGCATACTGCCACACATGGGGATGCTATTTTTACTTTACATTTATTTTACTTTATCAGCACACACACCAATCTTCAGGAGTCATTCTGAACTAATATATGAAAGTTGGGATTCAAATAATAACTAATTTCCATTCTCGACTGGTTCTTCCAAAAGTTAGTTGCTGAGGTCTTGGTAAAAACAGTAGTATTGACGTGTTGTTGTATCCCAACTGCAGGAAGTCAGAGGAGGTTGCAGGGGAAGAAGCTTGGAAGCATATAAGTGAGGAAACATATTTGCTTGGCTATGTGAAGGGTGCTAATAAAATTGCATAGCTCTAAATTATATTTGAGGAAATCCCTGTTTATGCTCGATTTCCTCCAATTTGTTGAGGCACGTGTGAAGCTCTAACGGTGATCAAACATGACTTATGTGCCAAGGAAGAGTGATAGTAGGATAAGGAAAACTTAAGTGTAGTAAACATATGGAAATGAAGCTCAGCAAATTTAAAATGAGAATCCTAAGCCATTTTTTAAAATTGTTGGCAGCCAACAAATCAGTCAGCTTCAGCTAAGGATGATGAAAAATAGTTTGATCTTGGACAGACCAGTACCTGCACATAAGCACAAGCAAATGAGTAAGTAAAAGACAACTTTCACTTTTAACAAACTTTTACATGGCAAATGAGCTGACTGCAGAAGTTACAACGTTATGGTGAGGAGTGGCAGGTGCCAGACCTATAGAGAAGAGCCAGTATGGAGAATTCAGCACCTGTGATTCTGTCTGACCCCTTGTCCATTTTCCATGTGTAAGCCCTCTCTCCCCTTCCCACTCCAATACACTCATTTCCCTTCTCATAGCCCAGACTTTACAGGACAACCTTCATTTCCTCTCCCACTGTATAGGACAATGCAGTCACTGAGATCACTGACAAGAGGGAAGATAAATTTATAAACAAGCTGTAGAGAAAAAAGGAGGTTTATGGTGCGCCATGTACATATCTCTCAATTCTCTGACGTAAAAAAGAGAGACCTTTTAACACCTTTATTTTACTCTAGTGATACGTTGTTAGCACAATTATTGTCATACTCTCATGATTTCACATAGAACAAAAATAAACAGATCAACCATCAATGTGCCAAATATGTTTCAACGATTTGCTGACAAGAACAAAAGCAAACACCAGCATATATTATGTACAGAAAACATATAACAAATTAATACATTGGTTGGCTATATATATTAAGACTCGAGGGAGGAAGCCCTGTACACCGTGACACAGTTTAAAGACATGGCTGATAAACTGAGTCACAGAGCAGACATGAGACATGTACATTGAAACACAGAGCAGAGACTAATGCCATACAGAGCGACACACAGAGACTGGGCCCCATACACTGAGACAGAGATCAGAGACTGGGACCCTTAAAGAGAAACACAGAAAAGACTGGGCCCTATACACTAGAATACAGAGTGGGGACTGAGCTCAATAAACCTAGACACAGAGAACAGACTCGGCTCTATACAGAGCAAAGCCTAAGCACCATACACTGAGACACAGAGCAGAGACTGGGCCCCATACAGAGAGATACAGAGCAGAGACTGAGCCATGTACATTGAAACACAGAGCAGAGGATGGGTGCCATACAAAGAACCACAGAGCAAAGACCAGGCCAAATACTGAGACAACAAGTACACACTGGGCCCTATACTCTGAGGCACAGAGCAGAGATTGGGCCCCATACACTAGAACACACAATAGGGACTGAGACAAATACACTAAGCTACAGAGAATAGGTTGGGCCCTATACAATGAAATACAGAGCAGAGACTGAGCATCATACACAGAAACACAGATAAGAGACTCCGCTCCATGTAAGCAGATACAGGTCAGAGACTGGACCTCATACAGAGATATACAGAGCAGAGACTGGCCCCATACAGAGAGACACAGAGCAGAGACTGGCCCCATACAGAGAGACACAGAGCAGAGACTGGCCCCATACATTGATGCACAGAGCAAAGACTGGGACCATCAGTATTGAAACATAGAGCAGAGACTGGGCACCATACACTGAGACGCAGATCAGAAATTGGGTCCCATGTAATAGAATACAGATTAGTGACTGGACCTTATACAGAGAGGCACAGAGCACAGACTGTCCTTTACATTAAAACACAGAGCAAAGACTGGGACATGCACATTGAGGCACAGAGCAAAGACTGGGACATCAGCATTGAAACATAGAGCAGAGACTGGGCACCATACACTGAGATGCAGATCAGAAATTGGGTCCCATGTAATAGAATACAGATTAGTGACTGGACCTTATACAGAGAGGCACAGAGCACAGACTGTCCCATACATTAAAACACAGAGCAAAGACTGGGACATCCACATTGAGGCACAGAGCAAAGACTGGACACCATACAACTAAGGAACAGATCAGAGACTCGGCCCCATGTAATAAGTTACAGATCGGAGACTTGGCCCCATACACCGAGACACAGAGCAGATCCCTGTTCACCCAGACACAGATTAAAGAATTAACTAATCCTACCCATTAAAGCTGACCATGTTCTTTTGCTTAGTTCATTCAATTATTTCATCAAATCAGCCGTAATTCAGGTTCTGAATTATTGTAAATAATACCAAGATCACCAAATTTTCGGACGCCTTCTCAAGACCTTTAAAACAATTTCTGATTTGAATTGAATTGAATTTTGGAGCATGCACACACAAACTTATCTAAATTATTTAACAGATTGTTTTTCTTTTCAGTCGATTACACAAAATTGATACTAAAGAATTAACCGTGGATTGTGGCATGTGGTTGTATGATTGATGGACTTTTAGTCAATTGTTATATTGAACGAGTTGATTTCACTGAAATCTGATAGGACTGAAGTCTATTTGTGTAAAGCTAAGACAGAGAACAGAGACTGCGTACCATCCACGTGTTCGATATTTATTCGGAATTATGATCATTTTCACCATTATATCTCATTAAAATATCAATAATTTGTCACACAACAAAAGGTTTTTTTTAAGGGAGCATCCCTAAAACCAAAAAAAAAAAATTACCTTGTCTAATCATTTTTTACCAGCATTCTGACCAAAAGTCAAAAGTAACTATAATTGTTTCATTACATTTTTGTTTTTATTAAACTCTATATACAAAACACTTCATAATTAATTTTTTATGCAATTATGTATATTTATGGTATATTATATATTATCAATATAACTATGTGAATAATGGTATGTATAATATACATTATTCAAGTTAATATATGGTACATCATATAATATTGATAACTATAAGTACAAATATGTTTATATTTTTAATACCAGTTCTACATAACAGCACACACACATCCCCTGACAGCGAAATGCGTTGGGGGTGGGCCGTGCGCTGTCTAAATTGTTTTAGGAAAAGCTATGTCTAGTATAAGGGTCGAAAAACCCCATGACTTTAATGGGGCAGACCCAAAGTGTGGAAGCCTATGACTGTGCATTTTTTATGTTGATTGTATCACCCTATTGTAAAGATATATGTTCTTCCTGTAATATGAAAAAACTAATACACATGTAATTGCCACAAAAAAAGCCTGCTTTTCTTCTTTCTTCCTTTTCATGTTCATTACATTTTTATTGCTTTGATGTTTTTATCTAATAGATCATCTAACACACCAGATTAATTTTTAATCAACATCCTGACCAAAAGCTAATTGTTGATGATTGTAAATATTAATGTTTTGAATATTTTTTCAACGGAACTCTGTACAATGATACACAGGGTAGAGACTGAACCCCTATATTCTGACCCATATACAGAGCCACAGCTGAATCCTACACATCGAGATGCAGATCAAAGACTGCACCACATACACAGAGGGCAGGACGGAGCCATAATCCCAGGTGGAGAGTGGAGAAATATCCTGCTGTATAAACAAGAGACCCATTCCTGATATCGGCATGTGTACATGTAAGTTCATTGCTCACACGTGGCTATAACACATCCCTGTGTCTTATCACCCAACACAACATGGTGCACCCCACCCAGAACATCACACGTCCATGGAAACTATCAGAACAGGCCATCTGTGTGGTAGTTACATGGAGGGATGATAAACTGATGTTATGCAGGGCCTAGAAAGTAGAAGGAATAATATCATATGGAATATAATATGGATAATTCGTCAAGCATGGCATGATCATGGTGCCCTTTAATAATATGCACATGCATGGCCAATGTCTTTTATATGCACAAGTGAAAGGAAAGACTTCTCAACATGCATAATTATTTATTTAATTAGCTTGCTATGTTAGTTTTGCAGCTCACTGAATATTATACCCAAATGATTACTACTCTTGTCTTGCAGCACTGTGTTCGTAGAATCAATTCCCACCGGGGACAGTGTGAAGGGAATTTGCATGATGTCCCCATGTTTGTGTGAGTTTTATGTGGAAGTTCTGGCTGTCACCCAAAACAAACACTTCTATTAATCAGTTTTTCAGAACTGGCTTGCAACTCTGTATTAGTGTGTCAGGGATGGATTTAAATAGTTGTTTCCTTTAAAAAACAATATAAAGTATGCTGATACTAAATTCTTTTATTTATGTTTTTACTTTAAGTTGATAAACATTTAAAATGTTGTTGCATAATGCAGTCAAGCCTGTACAATTACATTAGGAGATTATAAAGTAACACCTTCTTCATCATAATGATTTATGAACTTTGGAGAAGAGAATATTTTCTTCAGTTTACCTGTGATTGCCTGATTGGCTGGTATAGGTAATACTAATGCAGAAGATTACATCCTTATAAGATTATATAAAAATATCTTCTAAACAGACACATGAGAATGTCTAATACATATCCCAGTGTGCCCATATAAAAACGAAAAGCACCAAGCGAGGAGGCGGTAATATAGAAGTTAATGATAGCTTTCGGAAATCAAGTATTAATATTTAATAGAGTATGAGGTCACGATTTCCATGAACAAAATAAAAACATTGGCAATACATACATACACGGTATTGATCACAGTATGGAGAGGCAATAAAATGTGTACACATATATAAATGGCTTTCTTATTGCTCACCATGTGCTGTCTGTGATTCCCATCACATATTATAAATCAATATACATGGAGCTGCTGAACCCTTACAGTTATATATATATATATATATTTATACATAAAAAGTGTCATTCTATTCAACAATATTTACATTAACTCATAACTAAAGCAAACATGTCTATCCTTAGAAAAGCTATATGTTTTTGCCAGCCAATTAGGATATAGTAGTGTATAGGTTAAGCAACAACTAATACAAAGTATTGAGTACTTTGCAAAAATCTCTAACATGCTGGATAATCCATTGCAACACTTGCATGACACTGCACTAAATGGACAGCTATAAGCATGACTGTAGTTTAGAGGACATTCAGATCATTTGTCATTTAGATGAGCAATCTTCAAAAAAGACAATAACAAGCAAAATAAAAGAATAAGAATACATAACACTTATGTATGTGATCATGGTATTTTGTGAGTCTATAGATCATATTGTTTTCTCTAAAGCATCCTTAACATAGAACAATGTCAGTCTGTATTTTCAGCCTCATGTACATGTCCTAACCCCTTCCACAATGTACATGGCTGATAATACATTTTGTCTTATCTAAATTATAATATAAGCTTGTTATCTACAATGTATCCAGCTATTAAACGAATAAACTAGACACTTTCTGTGAGCTCCCATCATATCCTCCTATTCCAGTTATCCATCCAGAACAACATCTTTTCAACACACCCCCCATAGTTCTGTCACTGCACCTCTACCCATGTGGTTTCCTGCCCTATGAACAGACCCCAAGCCCCCATGGCCATTAGAGTGCACCTTAGTCAATTGTCGGATGTCTCCTGCAGGTGCAGTCTCTTTCTGAGGTCTCTTCTGTGTTCGCAGATATCCAGGCGGTCTCACACTGCCCCTCCCTGCACTCAGTAGCAGCACTATGCAATGAACTGTCCTAGTCAGGGAGGGGATGTACAAGGAGAGCAGGGTGTCTCTTCAGATTAGACGGTAGGAAAGACAGACAATGAGCTAGACACTGGCAGAGGTGTTGGTTGGGAAAGTGCAACAGATGCAAGAGTGTTAGAAGAGATGAAGGGAAAAAGAAAGCAGTAGAGGTCAGCATCACAGAGAATTGGAGAGATAGCAGAAGGGAGGAGTACAGAACAGACAGAAGAGACAACCTTGGTAGTTTTCAGGAGGGGAATGATGAAACAGATATATACTAATGGGACACACTACGTCTCTGTGGGCTGACATTGGTATTATGATACATTAAAAGGTTTTGCATCTTCCTGGTCCATTAACGGTAAATGATGGAGAATACATTTGTGGACTGGTAATGTGCGGACACATGGTTTGGGCCCCCCGCCTGATGGCAGTTTTGGCCAGTATACCTATGCCCCCTTGCAGGGAGCTTCCTTTGTTCATCTACCCTGACAATGTACTGCCATGTGGACCAAAGACTGTACGAATATCTTCCTATATTGTCATTTCTTGTTGCCTCATCCTACCATTCACCTTTTCATGTTTTTGTTGCTCTCTGACACCTTTAAAATAGGATTTCAGTTATTAGCAGTGGAAAGGCCCATATCATAAAACCCCCTTTTCCACCGCTAACCAGTGGAGCATTAATAGAGCTGCATTGCATGAAAAACTTTTAAGACTTTAAGCAAAAGCTGCTCTTAGTTTAATCTTCCAATACCAAACATAAAAAACAGACTCTTGCAATAAGTGATAATTCAACAGTTCACTCATGCAAGCCATGGTATCATCTCAATTCAGACATAACTCTACATGTGAGTTTTTGTCAGATTGTGGGAGTTTTTGTGGGACAATTTTGAGACTGAAATGGCTCCTAATGGCACTTAAAGACTGATCAAAGACAGATATTTTATGTTTTTTTGTAAGGGTTGCTTGTCTATAACCTTCGTAAGACTGTAAGCTCTATGGTCCAGACTGAATGTGAATTTGTAAACACTTTTTAAAAAAACTGCATAAATATGATAGACCCATGAAACTGTTGATAATAATATTAGTGGCTTTTGGAAATTACAAGGATGTGGTTGATATGTAAATATTATGAGACACCTACAGAACACAGGATATGTGATCTCACACATGTGATATTTTCCTCTGTTCCATTGCAGCTTGGAATGAGGAGCAGTGAATTCCTCTACTGGGTGAGGATTTGTTGCCCTACCCAGCGTAGAAATTGTCAGCCTTAGGGTCAGGATCTTCCACCTAGGTCAGATAGTGTATTCTGCAGACAAACTAATATATTACATTAAAGTGGCTTTTTTGCTTATTGGGTCTTATGTATGAAAATATCCTTTAAAAATCTGTCTGTGTTACATTGTACAGCACCTCATATTGCAGGATAAAAGGTATATACAGGGGTCTAGGAACAGCACAACTGAGGTTTCAGACCCCTGCTACTGGGAGACCCAGTGAATTGATTTAGGGGCATAGTAAATGAGAGGGAAATTGAGGATTGTAGGTTTCTCAATTAGATGGTTGGAGGATTATAGGGTGGGCTTGTTAGTGACAGAAGTATTTCTAGGGGTTGGTGAAGTCAGGTCTAGGACAACAGGAATTACTGACTTCCTCACTCATAACCTCATCACAGGCATGACTTTTCTAGAGCTGCCCCAACTCTCTGGAATGGCCTTAAAAAAGAACTCAAAACACATTTTTTCAAACTTGCCTAACTGTCTTCTTCTGTCTTTTGAAACCGTCACTACTTCCCACCACTACATATCTCCCCTCCAATTGTGTGATACTTCCCCCACCTACTAGATTGTAAGCTCTTTGGGGCAGTGTCCTCTCCTCCTGTGTCCCTGTCTGTATTTGTCAGTCATTTGCAACCCCTATTTAATGTACAGTGCTGATCTATATAAATCCAGTTTATTAATAATATTATTAATAATAAAAGGAACACAATTGATTCTTAGAAGCCCTGGCTCATACCATGCATTGGGGTCAGGTGTATACATCAACTACTGTACAGATATTTTGTATAAAAAATGAAAACTAAGGCCCATTGATTAAAAAAAAAAATCACAAAATAATTTACTTGAAAGAATCTTGGTACTTCCTTTTGATCATACCTAAAGTGCGCCACTATTATTTTTACAAACATTTGTAACACATCAATAAATTAGAATAAAATATTCACAAAGTCATTGCCCGATCTGGCCATTCTGCTTAGCCCATAACATCAATCAGGAATATTCACCTAAAATACTGCCACTCACTGGATATTTTTACTTTTGTTAACCATTCTTTGTAAATCCCAGAGATGGTTGTGTGTGCAATTGTCACTTTCTGAAATACTCCCTGAACCACCTGGCACCAACAACCACGCCAAGTACAAAGTAATTTAAATCATCTTTCTCTCCATTCTGATGTTCAGTGTTAACTTAAGCAGATCATCTTGACAATACCTACATGCATTGTAGTAGGCAGTGGAGCAGGGTTGTCACTCTATTACAGGAAACTGTATAGGGCAGACTTTGGCTAAAAACCGGTCTGTCAAACGGTGTGTCAAAACAGTGTGTCAGGGCCCGCAGGACAAATCTGGCCCATATGGCCGGTTTATGTGACCCGCAGTGACTGTGCCGCATCCAAGCGCCTGACATTTTTAAGGCAGGAAGACTCAGTCCCAGAAAGCTAGGTAGAAGCAGGGTGGTCCACACAAGTCATTGACCGCGCTTCCAGCAGTAGGACCCCAGTTTCTTCTTCACGCTCTTGCCGAGACATAGCACTAAGCATGATTGTGCCAGATTCCGGATCCTGCTGCCAGTAGTATGCTGCTGCTGCTTCCGGTATGGAATCTCAGTGGGATGCTACATTAGCCATGTCTCCAGACTCAGAGACACCGGCCCCTACCTCAGCACAGTCACTGGCTCCCCTCACATATAGACCAAGATAGGTCAAGTACACTGACCTCAGAAAAAGCTGCTAAGAACAAAAAAGCAATCATTCCCAAAATGTCCAACAAGAGAAAAGTTGATGCAGAAGAGAGACAATTTAAAGAAAGATGGGAAAGCGAATATATGTTCATTCTTCACAAAGACAAACATGTTCTTATTTTCAGAACATGATTCTGATGGGGACGAGGATGGCTGTGATATGGAGTCTCAGGATGAAAAAGGATCTATAATAAGCGTAGTATCTTAATAAACTATAATAAATAAAAAGAGAAACTGCAAAAAAGAGAAAGAATCTCTATAAAATTAAGAACTTATTATTGAATAAGAACAAAAGTCAAAGAGATTGCTTTAAATATCTCGGCTGGTTGTAGATTACATTTCAGTTTCTATAACCTTGGTCACCACTGTGCAAATTACTGTGTGCTGGTCCTTAGAGCCACATGTGCCCTATGTACACATATGTCCATATTGTTGTACTCTGGACAATGTTTACTATGTCAAACGTTTTTCAAGGGTAAGAGGGTAAGACTGGAATTACATGAAATTGATAGAAGATCATCATGGCTTCTGGTGTTAAGTCCACCAAACAAGACTGATACAGGTTTTTGAATACACTGGTCGTATATTTAAGCTATGGTTTACTTTACACCACTTGCAAAGCCAAAAATATATATATTGCTTTTGTATAAAGTCTGTCTGCAGTTTAGTTGGCCTACAATGACAACACATCTTTAATTTATGGTATCTGGTAAATATATATAAGAGTAGGAACTACAACAAAATATTGCCTGTGGAAAACTGGTATATTGTATAATTTTTTTCTTGCATTGACCTTTTGATCATGGGAACATTGGGTCTAAATTTATTAAAGCTGGAATGGATTTTTAAACGGCATTTGATATTTTTGGCAAAGGTTTTCAATCCTGGGCTAGATCCATTCTAAGTTTGCTGGACCACCCGGGTTCACACATGATAATCTTTCTTCTTCTGTCTTGGAGAGCTTTAATAAATCAGGCCCAATATGTATAGTCATATAGTCATAATGCTTAGTGATCTCTAGCCTCTGGTCTGTTCAAAACCCCATATATATGGACCTTACAATACAGACATGCAGGTCCATCTCTAACTTCCCTTAATTCATTTCTTTTGTTAATTTGAAATATTTAATCTTCTATTGGTTGTTTATCGCTATGTGTAGAGCCAGCAAAGGATGGATTATGTGGGATGCTATTGGAAAACAGTTGGCACTATTCATCCACCTTTTGGCAGCTACAGGGCACAAGTACTCCAAAAATAGGACGGAATAGTGCAGCTAAAGATCTCTGTTAATAATTGGAGGAGGAAAGTTGAGTGGAGTTAGCAGAAGTTGCCAGTACTGTTTATTTCAGACATTTGGCAGTATAGCAACTAAAAGACTTCAAATGACCCCTGACAGTCAAGCTGAAATGGCAGAATCGGCTAAATAAAGTCAAATGATGGGGTACATAATCAACCACTCCTAAAAAGCCTTTATAGTTTAAATAATTCAATACGAAATATTTACATTTGGCACAAATCTAATTGTGCCTAGTTCTCTTTAAATGAACTAGCTGGCTGCTGGACTATACAGACTGCTTCCACCATCCAATACCCATTTCTCACTTTGCTCTTTGATACTTTGCTTTAACACATGTTATATGACCAACTGCATGTTTGCCATGTAAATGTGTTTTGCTTTGGAAGACTACAAATGCACCAGAAAGTGTGGTATTTTTTGAAGGTACAACCACAACACATAGTAGTGCATTACTTCCCACAGGGGTGCGCAGCAAGTCATGTACATCAGAGGCATGCTGCCATAGTCCAGTGGTGTGCTGTTCAACATAAACTACATTACAATGTTCTCTTGCATATAGTGTATGTTGCAGTCATAGAATAGAGAAATGTAACAAGGCCCATCTCCCAATTACAAATGTTCTTTAGGTTTGCATGTTTCTCTTACTGCCTCCAAAAATGATAGCAGTTCCTAAATACTGACCTGTCTTCTGCATTGGGTCCCCTTAATGTTACAGCTTCTTCACCACAGATAAGAGTGGGTTGTTAGCACAGGCCCTGATTGGTTCCTTGGTTGGGTCTAAATGAACCCTGTACCAGTAGACAGGCCTGTAGTATCCATGTGGATGTACAAAGTATCAATATCAATAATATTAATATCACTAGTTTCCCATAGGAGCCCATTAGTGTGTTAGCTATTGGTATTCAAGTAAATATATTAAAAGAGCTCATTTGTATCAAAGTTTACTTGATTCACAACCCAACCATTTAGGGACCTCACACACTAATACAATGGCATCACATGGGATTTTTGTACATTCCCATCACCCTAACCATCCTGACACTAGGACTGGTCTTCCCCTTATATTTACAGTATAAGTCAGTAAATCTGATATTCACCAAACATTCACTGGTGGAGAATCAATCACTGCCATTGAGAACACATAAACCAGGAATATCCTCCATCATGAGATTGTTTGGTGAGTGTCATGGTCCTGAACCTCATAGTTTTTTGCAACCTCCCCAGATATAGAATACCTATCCATGCTACCTACTCTTAATGTTCCACATCTGATGTATACTTTCCTAAACCATAAGGAGCAATCCCACCCTTCTCTGCTACTTTTAGAATTTGCTTTTACTCAAAAGTTATTTTTGGACTTTCAGGTCCATGTGTTTTTAATAGCAGGGATGAATAAGAGAGAGAATTCATTAGAGAATGTTTGGTGAATGTTGGATTCACAGCTTTACAAATAAACTTTTATTTGTCTGTTATGAGGAAAAATGTATCCCCAATATAGATACATAGATCTCAGAGGAGTGTGCACATAATAATTATCACCCAACCCTTATGTGTTTGCATGGGAGACTTTACTTACCTAAAATCCTAAAACACAATAGCAGCAGAATTATAAACCTGGAAGCCGTTTTAAAATTGATATCAACTAAAATCACTGAATCACCCATACCAATTAACAATAACTAGGGCAGCAGGGAATATGCATTTAGGCACTTAGCAAATAATTGAAAGGCCGCAATATCATGCTAAAATGTTACCCAGAACTAGGAAAACTAACACAGTATCATAGCATCACTTTTATCTTTAACAATTCACAACAATAACATCAGAATTAGTTGGAAAATAAAATGCAAATCTTTCTGGTATGTGAATTATATTTTTCTTTCATTAAAATAATTTACTTCATTGGTTCTTAGAAGGAAGTCTAAGTCTTTTTGTACATCATGGTCATATATACAATTTACAGGAAAATCACACAAATGCACTCCTAGAAATAGAAAGTTTTTGATATTTGTAACCTAACTTGCATCATTTGCATTAAAGCAAGTGCACAATATACAGCAACTTAAATTCACCCATTACCACATTTCTGACACTGATCTGTACATGCACCTCCCTTCCTGCTCTCACTTTTCCGAAGGTGCGTCACATACATACAAACGTATGAACATGTCTTCATGTCCTGACACACGTGTCTGCTCCTAAAGCTCAGTGCTTTGCATTCGCCATGCTGGACACAACCAAGACCAATCATAGCAAATACAGATAACAATACCCTGACCAAATTACACAAAAAACTAAAATTACACACAGTCCTCCAGTATACATAAACACATAATAAAAAACTTGCATATTGCACCTTTGACCAGATAACAGAATTACAGCATTTAAGGAACTACAAATCTCAGATTACCCTGCACAGTCTGTGTTGGGATTTGCAGTTCCATAGCAGCTGGGGGGTCATGGATTCTCATTGCTTTTTGTATTTGCAAAATAAATATATCAATCTCTTTATTCTAGCAGTCATACTGCAGAGGTATTCACATTAAAATATATAAATCAGAATTCTGCCACAATTAGTCAGCAGTTATGTATTATCCATTCATCAAAGTGAATATGTAGATGTATCTGTACACACACACACACACATTATTAAATGATCAATATATAGTATAGACATACTACGCACAGGGAGGTATACACACACCTGGATATATACCGGTATATATACCTACACAATGGCCAGGCCCAGCTCAGCGTTACGCAGTCACAAGATGCACAGTCACATTTCCTCCTCCCTCCCCATGTTACCCCCTTTATACACCCTAAACTCTCCTCTTGCACTTTTCCATTTACCCTTCCCACCCTCTTGTGTGGTTGTCACCCCCCCTCCCCTCCTGCCGTGGCATTACCGTAGATTCCCGTGCAGTACAGCCACTGTCAGCATCATCTGCTGCTCCTGACTCCTGTAACTATGGCAACAGCTAATCCTCAGCATCACCAGGGAGATGGCCGGTCCCCTCCCTGCCTGCAGAGCAGCAGCAGGAGCCCCTCCCTGCAGCACTTCCCCTTCCTCCAAGGCAGCAGACTATTTATTTCTACACAACAACAATTGTTTCACCTTGCTGCTGACAGTCACCCCTCCCAGGCTGTATGCTATTATCCTCTCAGAGGGGGCAGATACAATTCCAGAATAAAATAATCGCCAACACTACCAATCAGCAACAATTCTGATACTGGCAGTGTATCGCACCCCCTCTCCAAACCTAATTGCAGGGCACCATAAAATGACCTTTCATCTCAGTAAATCTTTCTAATGGCCCCTTACCAACCCCCAGCCCAGCATGACAGCGTGCATGAACAATGCAAACAGGTAAACATGACTGCTTCGGTGACTCACAGATGCCCAAATTCCCAAAATAAATTACCCTAAATGATGGATTAGTTTGCAGCTGCAAACACCAGGTTGCAGATCATTATTACAATGCTGGATGCAAGGACAATAAAAAAAACCCAAAAACATTTCAGAGTTTTTTTTTTATTAACTGGATCATTTGGAAAAGGCTACAATTTCTAAACTGGTCCAGTCTCATCATGGCATGCTTACTAAACAGACTATATATTTGTATACGTTTCATTTTCTTCTTCATCTCATCCTGATAATCTAGAGAGTAAAAACCCAACATCATTTTTTCCAAAAAGTTGCTGTAAAAGTAACCTTGCTCATTTTTACAATTTTCACATATCTCTCTGATTTAGTTTCACTTTTTTCTAACTGGGTTCTGACTGTTTGACTTGATGGGTAAGTTCCACCAACATCCACCTGTCCACTTGGAGGATCTGGCGCTTCAGGGATCCATATGAAGTTGATGTTGCTGTAATGGAACTGAGTTGTATAGAGGATGGGACCCCCGCTGTGTGTGTGGATGACACTCTTCCTTCAATCCATATACAATTTGGAAGGAGTAATTGTAGTAATTGTAATGTTGCACTTTGTTCAACGTCCATCTCACAAAAATAAATAAATTCCACTCACTCCCTTATACCCCTTCTGACGTTTTTATTACAACTTTGTGCAGCAGGGACATACTCACCTATGTCTGCCATTTAGGTTCTATGCCAGAGCCGTCTATGGGTGCAGGAGACCACTAATC
>NC_092859.1:20283943-20289415 GCF_032062135.1 Pyxicephalus adspersus
TTTGTAACTGATATCCGGAGGAAATGTGTCCAGTGTCATTTGTGAGAGTGAACACCCTCAAGGAGATGTAAACATTAACTATGGGAAAATGAGTTCAGATTCGGGTTGTGGAAAGGCTAAGTGTTCCACTTTGAAAAGTAGACAGTGTAGCCGCAGCATGCCAAGGCCCACTACACAATAGCAGGCTTGTGCACTAGCACAGTGTAAATTGCAGTGATGGCATGTGAACTGCAAGAACCGATGGTAACAGAAAACTTTAACTGAATACAGTAGCATGAAATATGGATGTTGTGTTTTTTTGGCCACTGGATAATCAAAAAATTAAAACGTTTGTAAAACATCAGGCAAGGCATCCAACTGTCCTTAAAGTGGACCTGTACTCAGATGTTATGCAAACTGCCATTACTGAACTCATTCTGTGAAATGCTAATTGCCTTGATGTGAGGCTGATCTATTGATTTTATTTGTTTAAGTCAAATACCTGAAACAAGAATACAGACAACTATGTGACAAGTTATGTGACAATTATCTAAATGAAAGATTAGAAGAAAAAGAGAAAGCAGGGTCTTTCTAAGTACACAAAAAGTTGTATTGTAAATTCAATAAACAATCACAAATATAAACAGAGAAAAGATAACAGTTTCAAAATTTGGTCACAATCTTTTCTTGTGGTCTGAAACAGTAATAAATTGGCCCCAAGAGGCACTTTAACATAATAAATTCAACTTCCAACCAAAAGATTGTTGGTGTACCCGACGTGTTTCGCCCTAAAAGGCTTCCTCAGGGGTATCGGTTTATCAACATATCTTTGACACTTGCAGTAATTAAGTCTAAATTTATAAAAATTGTTGTATTTGTTACATTGTGTAGTACATATAGGCGTCTGTGTATAGTTGAACAAATAACTATATCATCTAGTGTCTAAGCCTTAGCTAATTATGCCAGATTATTACCTGCGGTTAAGATCTACCTAGTCAAATATATCATGGATTATAGTAGTTCTATTAGTTCTAATGTATATATATATATACTAAATATAAGTAAACTCATTATATATGCTCTGAGGTATAAATTAGATATGAATAAAGGTATAAAGACTTACATGGTCCTGTAGGACAGGTGGCAATCTTAGTTGCAAACGTAGGGAGGAAATGGTGCCATCAAACTGAGTTTTAAATGAGGTGATAGCAACATCTCCCCAATGATAGGAACAGTGGTTTCAATATATCTGGTAAGAGTCCCAATAAGGATGATACTGAGCAAATAAATGATTCAGAAATAAATACTTATTCCATAAAAATGTCTAATACAGAGAGAAGGTCAGTGTGGAACAAACCTGCGTGGGGGAGCCCCAGATCAACGTTATATTGTCTCCAGGTCCTGGTGGATGTGTGCATCAAATATTACTCCAGAAACTTCGGTTATACCTACTAAGCATAACAAATCCTTCACGTATATATAACACCCATGTACAAACATTTGTGAACATCTTAACTAAGGAGATAATGGAGTTTGACTCCAGATCCCCATACCCACCCACAAACTTCTCTATAAGGCAACAACAAGCACTTAGAAACTTACATACCATAATACTAATTACCATCAAACACGCCTATAAAGGTGGGAATATTGTTATAATGGATAACCACCAATATATTTGTATGTGCCTTGATATTCTCCAAAATACAGAATGGTATTAGACTATTAAAAAATCGGATATCAACATATACTATGCTGTACATTAAATAGGGATTGCAAATGACAGACTAATACAGACAGCGATACAGGAGGAGAGGACCCTGCCCCGAAGAGCTTACAATCTAGTAGGTCTTTGTGGCAAACAAAAGAAAAATGAGCAGAGAAAATAGATTTCCCAGAAAGCAAGTATCCAATCAAACAGACAATGGGGTAAAAACAAAAAACAAAGATCCAAAAATTACACAATTAGGAAAAACTACTTGCCATCACCGGTGTCAGCTGACTCTGCTGTCACTTAGTCAGCATTGCCTTTCCGAGAAATGATGGTTTCTCTTCAATATAGGAATGTTATATGAGGAGAAATTTCATCTGGCACAAATACACGTCTCCACTTGTGTGACAGGAACTCAGCATTTACATTATCTGTTACATGCAGGCAAACTTTGTTCCAAGTGTTAATATACATGAAATAAAGGACCTCTTCTTTAGGTATAAACATGGGGTCGTTTTTTATTGCCCAGTATAATGTATAACTGGGTTAGCCATTACCCCAGCCAAATGTTTGTAAACCCAATCACTAAATTCCATATAAACATATTAAATAACAATCATTTTCAGTATTTTGTTTTTGGTGATCTTGGGATTAAGTTTTTGATCAGGTACTTCTTGTTTCTATGTGCTTTATATATTGGGTCATTGTTGTCAGGAAAAAAAACTTGAGACTTGCTCATCGGTGGATTGAATTTATATAGAAAGCAAGTGGCTGCATATGACAGCACTATAAAACAAAATATAAAGAAATATTTTATTTAAAAAGACAACAATTACAGAGTTACTAGATTGTTCGATCTCTTCCACAGACAGATGTTCTCTTCCGATTGCTTGTATAGTCCATGGTACACAGACAGGCAGAGGCATGGGAGAAGGATGGATTTTGACAATTAAATACAGACTGAAGACAATACACAGACTGGTAGCACCTGTAAGAGAACACATTTCTAGTTTTCACAAATGTCTCCCCGTCAATATCGCCCCGTATCCAACACTGGTCATAACCCAGTCTCAGTTCTGGCCACAACATTCTTTAAAATCTTCTGGATCCCATTTACTTCACCATGTAAAGTCTTGTTTTGACTATAGAGTGGATTGAGATATCCACGTCTTTAAGGAGGCAGCATAGTCTACTATAACCAGCTTTATTGTTTAAGTGCTGGGAAATCTAATATTGTAAGGAAGTGTACTAACTTCTAGTTATGGATGCATTCCTTAATAAGCCACTGAGGGCTTCCAAGTAGCAAGAATGCTTACTGACTTGACCAACCCTAATCTACAGATCATCAACTATGGCACATTATAGTTTACAATCACTAAGTGTAAAGAAACCCCCACTGGGTTTTTTGGAAGCCTGTGATCACATTTCACTAAAGTTTACTTTGAACTCAAAGAGAATTAGAGATTTGGATATTCAATACCTGGTACAGTGTCATTCTAACTCCACTTAACCATGGTACTACATGTCTCAGGTCCCATCCTTCAATGTATGCACGCAACCCTCTCATTCATAATACTCACTTTATACACTCATTTCTTAGAGCCTTTCCTTCCTCGTCCTGCTCCTTTGCCCTGAAAAAAAATACATACATTTGTCAGGTTTTCAAAATTCTCCCCCCATTTTTCCTGCATTTAACTCCTAAGATTGACATTGCTTAGCTCCTCTGACCTTTTAAAAACACATCCAGATTCCTCCATGAGAAGTTTAAGTATGATTCAAAGGTTCACAACAAATAAATGTAAGGGTTTGTAGCATTCTGAGTTTTTTGGACAATTACCCAACAACCCAGTAATCTAAACCAAGACCATCTAATTTATGGGATCCTGCCGGGCCTCATTAGGTGGCTGCATTGGTTTTAGACCTGAGTCTTATTTTCACCTTGTGTTTCTCCCAGTCCTGGTCTTAGGATGACCAAGCTATGAAGGCACATTAGCATAGTTACTCCAAGATTGTTAGGACATTGAATACCTCATCATAAAAGGGTTCTCTAGTTTGCAGAACTGGGCACGGCAATATTTTTTTCAATATAGCAGAAGCAGGGTGCAAAAGATTTTATGGTCACAGATTCCTGGAGGGATAACTTTGCAGTTCAAGAAATGAAAGCTTTCTGTTTAACAGACCAACAAGCAGCAAGTAAAAAGTTGTATACAGCATAGTCTTCATACATTAATCCTACTAAACCATACAGTATGGAGTGAGCCTTGTACATGGCCTTCCTAAACTATACTAAAGCCATCAATTAAGTTACAAATACATCGAGAGCTAGCCGTCACAGTATAACAAGCAATCATGACCCATTCAGAATCATACCTTTTTGACAGGGCTCTCTTCCTCTTCAGAACTTCTGTATGGGGAAAGAGGCAATTACTTAGCAATAAAAATCATCGAGTACAACCATTCAGGTGGTACAAAGGCAACAGTTAGTTGGATATACAAGGTATCAACATCTCCAAAAATCTTACAGAAATTCAGAAGCAATCATAAGCTCCAAACACCTCAGATAAGTTATACTCACTCCTCTTCATCTTTTTCCATTTTCTTCTTCTATAAAGAAGAGATTTGTTGTTGAAAGTTAAAACACAAGATTTAATCATGCCTACATTATTATTAAACTAGAACATCTGCCAGTTTTTCATCTGTTGGACACATGACAGGATTTGTACACCTGCCATGGTAAATATGAATGCAGCCAGTCCCCTGTGACTTGTGTTCTTCTCCACAATATAAAATGCGTAACCAACAGGAATGAGACAGAACACTGTTAACACCCAAAACTCTCTCTTAACAGAGTGGGGAATTACAGCAGTGAGATCTCACTATTGGAGTACACATGATTTAATGTACCCCATGCAAACTAAACACAAATAAGTTTTGGGTTAGTCATTTTGCAAAGCAAAGTTTCTTTTTAATTTTGAATGCTGAAATTCACAAACCTGCTTTGAGCTGTAGATAGAATTCACTTCAATTTCTCATTCATGCAAAAATGGCAGATTATATCTGCACAAGGTGTGTGTAGTGTGAACAAGTCTAAAAAAATGAGTAAAGGTTTTCAATACATACCCCAATATCCTAAACAATCAATGATGTACAATAAATAGATCAATACACACCTGTACAGACACCATGGACAAAACAATACTAGAGCAAGGGGTGCCCAGTGCTTTGTCTATTGCAGGGGACATTACTGAACATTCAGGGAATGCCTCTCCTACTTTTAGGATCAGAGTTCAGATTGACCTGAATTGTATTTATGGGATTAGAAACCATTTTACAGAGGATATTCCAGCATTATGCCATATCAAGAAGAATAAAAAAAAGCTTTTAAAATTCAACAGCATGCTCCATGTGATTGAATGAAGATTGCAGCACATGTGAGTGGGTTTGGCAAGGGACTGTCAAGTCTTGTTAAACCTCTAGGATAAGTATAGACTTACTTAAGGAAAGCCATTAAATTCAAAGTTTATCTAAAGATATTTTTTTCTGCATCCCACATTTTCCTTTACATCCCCATCTGTAGATAGATAGTTAATCTCTATAGAGATAGTTAATTCTCATCAACACAAATACTCTCCTTGGAAGAATTTGCTTTAGAAAACATTTACATCAGCACAAAAGGTGCACTACAACAAAGCCAAATATTTGTGTAATTAGGCAGTAATGAAGCAGCTTTCCTCCAAATTAATTTCCACAGTAATGGCTCAGTGAATCAGTTTAGCTTCACC
>NC_092859.1:20291109-20294553 GCF_032062135.1 Pyxicephalus adspersus
ATGTTGTACAAAGGTATACACCTTTCTGTATGGTACATATTGCACCTAACCTCACTCTGTGCATACATACTGTGCATACTTACATACTAATAGTATAATATATAATAAGTACAGCAGATAACATGCAGCAGAAGAACTTTTAGTATTTAGTTTAGCTATCTGTCAGGGTGACGTTCTTCCCACCTACCACCCCACTAATACACTGTGAGTTGTGGATACAATAATTATAGAACGGGTTCCCTGAGGGTATTACATGGGTTCCGCCATGTTTAAAAGGTCAGGAAATACCTAGACCAAAGTGAGCTGTATGCTGTACACAACATTATGTTACACTACACAAACCTCTGCGTGCCGCATTCATTCTATGGTGAATATTCCAGGGGATTCAGAATTTCTTTCAATTCAATAAACATTCACATAGCTGCTAGAACATTTAAGAATAAGTGCTTGTAAATGTACAGGTCTCCTTTATATCCCCCAACATATAATGTCCTGTACTTTATGCTAAAGACTACACATAATGTTGGTGATGTGATAATAATATAACATAATATAATAATAATATAGTTTAACATATTAATATACTATAATAAAAATATAAAATAATATATTAATAACATGATATAATAAAAAATAATTTACCAATAATAAAAAGAATGTAATAATAATATAAAATAATATAATAATAATAATACCAATAATAATATAATATGATATAATAATATAATATGATGACAAGCCACAGACACTATCACATACACTATTCTATACAACGCTGCCCGGTTTCCATAGCAACAGGCCATTGCCCGCCCCCTTCGGGCAAACTCATTGGCTATGAGATCATCAGGTCGATGCTAACTTGCAGCGCATACGTGTGATACCTAACAGCGGGTGCGTCGGTAGGGAGCACCAAATATGGCGGATTCGGCTTCTCAAGCGAAGAAGCTCAAAGGAAAAATCACTTCCGGGTTCGAGGGTCGGAGGTGAAAGTTGAGCAAGATGGCCGCCCCGACAGAAGGAATGGCTGGATTGAATTCACTGGTAAAAAATGATAATAGAACAATGTAATGTGTTCATTGGGGTCGGCATTTCCTGCCTCTAGCTGGGGGATCAGCTACAATCGCTTTGTGTACTTTTTACACACGTGTGGTCGGTGGGCGACTTCCCACATGGCCAGAGCATGCCTGAGCTGTGCAGCCTGCAGGGTACTGCAAAACATAATGGGAAGGCAGGACATGGGGTAATGAGGCAGGAATATGGTAGGTTTGTCTTATAAGTGGCAGCAGGCTTACTGTGCTAATATTATTGGAAGCTAGAGGGTGACTAGCGGTATGGGTGCTCATAGATATAGCAGGGTGACCAGAGGTATGGGTGTAAAGCAGGGTGACCAGCAGTATGGGTGTCCATTGATAAAGCAGGGTGACCAGCGGTGTGGGTGCTCATAGATATAGCAAGGTGTTCAGGTATACAGGTACCCACCCGTTTAAATTTTATGTGACCATAGATATAGCAGAATGTTCAGCTGTAAATCTGGCCATAGATCTAGTGAATTTAAAAATAGGATATCAAACATTAGATAACATTTATGATAATTTGTTGTAATTTAATGTCATTTTCTCTTCTTTTCCCTGCAGGGAGCGGCAGAAGCCATGTCAGTGGCAGAGGCGCTATCCCTGCCTGCAGAAGCTTATGGCAATGATGTAAGTTAAAAGCACACTGTAAAAAGATCTGTATTCTTATTGGGTGAAGATTTTTTTCTTTGTTATAATTGAAACTAGCAGCTGGGCACCTGACATTTTCAGGTAAGAATTCATCAATGGCAGCCTCCATATTTCTCTCAGTACGGGTTTCCCTGAACACACAGTGCACTCAGGGCTCCTGCGTATGTATACAAAGTAAGGGCATTGCTATACAAAGTTTTCAGCTTCCTCTACAAGTCTCCTTATTATCAGTAGCGTTACTCTAGGATTCATGGTGTTCCAAAATATGGAAACTTGTGTGAAAGAGAAAAACATTTCAGAATGTACATTGAGTTCTGGTAATATTTGAAAACCTCCTGTATTGTTTATAAGGTGTTATGCTGATCACGTAGTTGCAAAATGAAATGTGGACCGCCCCTCCCCCTATTTAGTATTTAATCCTAACTAATAATCACACACTGGTTTTGTGCTGCCTGAACCCCCTCTGATACCATTGATTTCTGCACAAGAAGTAAACTGTTAAAACTTCACAAAGTAAAATACTTGTGGGAGAAGCCTCAGAAAGAAGCAACTTTTTTTTTACTCTTGGGTCACATGCTGGTTCCAGATAACTAGGCCAGTCCCAATTAAGCTTAGCTTTATCTTCATCATTAGAGACAATATTGTCCTGGAATTAACATGCAGATCACACCGCAGCATTCAGTTGAGGCTTCTCATGCAGTTATTTTGTTTTGTTAAGGATTTCTTAACAGTGCAGTGATCATTGTACAGAGACGATCATTCCTGGAAAGTTTGTAATGTTGTTACATGGTCATTAGACATTTTATATAGAGCTCTGGATATGATAAACCAGCCCTGTGTATCAGCAGTGGGAAGCAGGTGATAATCAGCGGGTGATTATTGGACATTTCCAGTTTACTACCTTTAGATCTCAGCAGTCGCTTGTCTTACCTTGACATATTGTGGAAATAGTGTTTTGTGCCATGTGCGGCAGGGTTTTACTCCCTTAAAAAGCAGCAAGGGGAAAAGTGAGCAGCGCAGTAGTACCATCACCAAATCTCTATACAGCAGCTGTGCCTTAGATTTACAGATATACAGCTATGAGGGATGTGCCTAGGCACGTACCAGGAAGTGCAATGCTAAGTAAGGATAATAAAGGTAGAAATCTTCAGGATTTCCATCACTGATATAACAAGTCATTTTAAATAAACCACACTATGCTCTGTACAGGACAGGTTTTATGAGCTTCTTCATTGTGTGACTTTTTCACTTTTTTTTTTTTCCTGCAGCCCAATTTGGAGATGGTTTGGGCCATGAAAGCTTATCAGCATGCAGAGGTGTACTTTAATGTAAGTATGGCCTGGTGGCTACATAGATGAAAAGAAGAGAGATTGTCAGGAAGTGTAACAGAAAACTTCTCTTACCCATCAGCTTATATCCTCTGTGGACCCTCGCCACCTGAAACTGACGCGCACAGACGATGTCATTTATGCAGCGTTCAGAAGTGACTTTCCTGAGCTCCGTATTGATGTCCTGGATCCAGAAGAACTGAAATCTCCAGCAGCCAAAGAGGTAATGTGTGACAAACATCTGACTCGCCCGCTCTGTTCTAGAAACAGATTGCATTGACTTTGATGGTTATTCTATGGTCTATTCTCTTGTAGAAATGGCGGCCCTTCTGCATGAAATTTGAGCATGAAGTAGAAGACTTCAATTATGGGACCTTGTTGAGACTGGACTGCAG
>NC_092859.1:20294864-20337280 GCF_032062135.1 Pyxicephalus adspersus
AAGAAGAAGAAGGCATTCTGTGTGGAGGAAAAACAATTTAGGCTCTGTATAAGGAAGGGATTCTTCACTGTAAGGTCTGTGAAAATGTAGAATCGGCTCCCTCAGGAAGTAGTTTCAGCAAATACTATAGATTGCTTTATTAAAAAACTGAATGCTTTTCTAGAAGCACAAAATATAACTGGTGATTAAGGCTTTGAAGTAAAGAGAACAAGGACTGTTGATCCAGAGAACATCCGATTTGCTTCATGTGATGAGGAAGGATTTTTATTCCCGTTGGAGCAAATTGTACCAGGGTTTTTTTTGCCTTCCTGTGGATCAACTATGTCCATAGGGGTTTATATCTGGGATATGTCTATTTCCTTAGTGGTTGAACTTGATGGATCTATGTTTTTTTTTTCAGCTTAACTATCATAATGTGTAATTGTGCCTTGTTCTGCTTAAACAGCTCTGAGCTGTCTCTAAAGGTGTCCTGTACCATCTGACACCAGGACCTTAGCAGTAGATCCTTTTATACTGTACCCGAAATCAGGTTCACCCTAATAAATGGTAGGCATGTGTAAGCTCACTGTACATTTTTTGTATTTCTTTTCAGCAGCAGATAAACTAAATGTTAGGCTAATTCTCTCTGCCTTATTATCAAACACTTCTTCAGAGCTGGCATGCACCCAAACCAAAAATTAGGAAATAACCACATTGCTTGCAAGAACAGTCAGCTTGTGTAATGCTGATAGCTGCTGCAGCCAGTATATGGTTAATTCTTTACTGGCGCCTGGGGTGATTTTAAAATGTAATTATACAGAGAGTGGATAAGTTCACAGCTGGCTTCTGCTAGGAAGACAGAAGTCTTCTTCCCATAGTGCATCCTGCTGCTGACATTAGTTTGAAGCAGAAGCATTTGATAAAATTTGGTTTAGGTTTGCATTTTATTTGATTAAATCAGTTGAATCTGATGATCATTTTCATAGGTGTGTGTGTGTGAAGGAGGGGAATAGCCCCCAATAAAATTAAGCAAACTTTTTTTTGCAATGCTTGCTGACCTTTACTTTTCTTACATGACAATGCAGGGTTCTCCCCAGGCCCTTTTAGCTGGGCGCATCACACGGCTGTTTTTGGGTGGTTACTGAAGCGTTTGGTCACAATACAGGGGCTGCCACCCGCCTACAATTTCTTCCCACCCAGTTAAAAAAAAATTCTGGGTTGAGCACTGCAATGGATTCATTCTATTACAGAAGGTTTTGTGTCATGGTGGATTATACACAAGAAAGACACAATGTTTACTACCTAAGGACCTTTTTGGGTCTATATTTCTCTTATGATAGATTTTGCTTTAAAAAGTCTTAATGATTAACATTTAGGAATGAGAGCCCAAGCTTCCCCTTTATTCAAAGTGAAATGGTTCCTTTTCTTGTCTTCCAGCAACCCGGATCCAATTCTATGCTATAGAAATAGCACGGAACAGAGAGGGATACAATGATGTCATCTTCCATCAGACAGCAGAACCCGGGAAATAATCATCCCACAAATGGCAGACTGATGAATTCAAGCTGTTGGGAATCACAGGTCTACCGATTCACCATGGACACATATATGAAAAAGCAATTGATTACCCAGCAGCCAATTGTTACCCTGTATGTAACAATACCAATTAACAAACAATTCAATTTTTATTTTCTGCAGTTTCCACTATACACTCATTTGGCAAACAGTAAAATACCCAGAATTCATTGCTGTCAACACAGACTTCTAAACCACCTCAGAGCCAACAAGTGCCGGACGAGAGTATTCGTGTCTTTTTACGTTTTCCAGTAAAATAAAATACATGTATTATAATCTACACCTCTCCTATATGACTGAATAGTTGCCTCAATTCTGGACTTAGCAACAATTTTGGAACAGGAAGTGTCTTATTTATATAAAAGGAGATACAAAAGTCTTCTCTCAGTTCTACAACAACCCAAAAGCTGCTAAGCAGTTTAATTTTCAATGAATGCCATCAATGCAATATTTCCTATAGACAAAGGCAGACATGATTTTGTCCATAGTGGAAGTCTTCTTAAAACCCATAGAGAGGAAAGGTTGGAATCCATTACGGGTGGTAATGGTATGGTAACATTACCACCCGTACAACTCAAATCTAAATTTGAGGTATAATAAGGTTGATTTTAGTAACTCTATGCTACTAATTTATATATGGTGGTAAAAGAGATCACCAGCTTTTTAAGTTTTTAATAATAGCTTTATATAGGATCAGTTTATGACTGCAGCAGCTAGCATTTATAAAATGGATCACAAACTACATCCAATATGGCTTGTTACCCTGTTGCAAGTGATTTCTCACAGAAAACATCTTCGTTGGAGGGATTTCATTTTTTTTTTTCTTCATTAAAGTGTTCAGGCATTATTATGTGCTATGATTTGCTCTGGTGCGTGTATGGCACCAAGGTAGCCCACAGATAACAGCTCTAAGACATTTTTCTAGCTGTGGGCATTGGTGAAGTTCAGACTGAAATAAAGACTTAGCTCCACTTGCTAAAGAATACAAACACTGGAACCTCCATGTATTTGTTTTGTTTTTACATTCCCTGAAAAATGCTAGACGCCTGGTTTTACTAGTGACTGCCTACAGAGAACAAGAGGGTCAGTTCTGCCTGCAGTTGCAACTCTGTGGTAAAGTCACCCTTACAATTTACATCTATATAAGGTGGTATCCATCGACAGCTCCTATAATTATCCCCTGAAAGTACAGAAGAAATATGGAGGCCACCATTGCTGACCTTCCTAAAAAATCACAGCTTGCTATATATTGACCTATAGGACATGAAAATAAAACCCCCTATTCTGTCCATCATCCATGATTTAAAAAATGCTAAAGGATCAGTATGACTGACAGGTATCACATACAGAAGGTTGCCAATGACAACCTCCATATTTCTCAGTGATGTTTCCACACAAGGAGGCTGCTATCCTCTAAATCAGGGGTATCAAACTCAAATACACAGTGGGCCAAAATGAAAAACTTAGACAAAGTCCTGGGCCAAACTTGAAACTGAAATAGCACCACTACTACAATTCTCTTCATCTTTAAATCAGTCCAATGCGGGGCCACACATAGGCAGAGAGCTTGTTGGTCTATAGACGCGAGTGATGACAGGAATTGTAGTAGCGGCGCTATTTCAATGCAGCGGCAGGCCAGCTGCAATTCATATTTAAGATTCCTATGGGGGCCAAAAAAAACAGGACATTGCAGGCCAGAGTTTTGACACCCCTGTTCTAAATCATGGGCTGCATGGCAATTCCAAAACAGTGCTGTGAGTCCGATTAAACCCTCCATCTAAATAACAGAGAACTAACCAGAAGTGGTACTTAGCAGCAATAAATGTGATCCACCTCCTTTATCCTCAGATAAGGAAGTACTCTAGAAATCTTACTCCCTACATAAAGGATTACCTGTTAAACTGGAATTTAAATATATAGTTCCTTCAGTCAATGGCCCCAGGGCATGTTCCCAGGGCAGTCATCAATCTGGAATAAGGGAAGAAACAAATAGTTGTACCTCTCATGTACAAGCTGATCTCACCCAAATTGGATTAACTAGACATCAGAGTAAGGGATGTCATCAGAGGTATTCCCTGCAGTCCTGTCAGATGGATCTACAAATTTCTAATTATTTTGCTACTCTTAGGATATGCCAGAGCCATGAACTAAACCCAAAGATGTGATTGAGGATGTTTGCTATTCACAGAACAGATCTAAATTTGCAACATGCCTACAAAAAAAAAAAAAAAAAAAAAAAAAAAAAAAGGTCCTTTCTAAAGTTTGATGTGATTTAGACCAAAGTGAACCCATGGATATTGAACTATTTAACATCTGTAAAGCAGCAGATTCTCATCCGATACTAGCCCTGAAACGATAATCGGACGTGAATCCTCTGACGTGTACGTAGCCTAAGTCACAAGTTGTTGTCACAAGTCACAGTGACAATGAGGCAACTATCAGACACACTACAGGCTTTTCATCAACCACAAGTCTCCCAATACTCCAGTACAGGACATGTATGTGCTAAGAGGTGGCCTGGCGTTCTCTCTTGCTGTATCCAAAGGTACACTGAGGATCCAACAAGACAGAAGCCTGTAACACTAATCATTCACTCCACAGTCAAAATAAGAGCAGTGAGAGGGCTGCATCCCTCGGTATACAGGATTTGTTTATTACAAAATGTCCTTGCAGAACCTGTTCACCCTTTTTCAGTGCAGTCTCTGCAGAGCCTAACTCTAGCAGCGCAACGCTCTGCCACTCCTCTGTACATCCACGCTGATGGGGAGGGAAGCAGTGGGAGGGGGGCTGGGGTGGTGGTGATTTTACTGGTCACTCAATATGACACATACATACATAATATATATTTATATATATATTTGTAATTTTCAATAGGGGCTCAAGTCCAGGTGAACAGGTGCGTCTCTCACATTCACTCATAAGCACCCCACCCGCCTCCACTCTGTGGAAAGGGGGGAGGAGGCAGAGATCCACTCGCCGTTTTTAATTCCCCTGTCCGTAGAAAGAATTCAAAACATTACCAAAAAATGTGTAGGACTTTTTACAAGGGGAGGAAGGTGGTGGGGAGATGATGGAAGAGGTGTGGGGAGAGGTCAGCTCATCATCTCGTTACTGTTGGGGCCGCAGCTTGAGTTTTTCATAGAGTCGTTGACTTCTCGTCGGAAGGCCGAAAGGTTCTGCGTAAACCTGGGGAGATAAACCAAAAGTATGAGACAATGCTGCAATGACTCTCTAAGTTGGCTGAAAGATCGCATTTTGCAAAAAACTTGAAGGAAAGCAAATGTGTTACCATCAGAGGATGAATGGAGGTCTTTGTGCACATTCATAGAAGGATCCAACTTGTGAAGACTGGACAGTGCAGCTATGAGCTGCCTATTGACAGGTAAGCATGTAGCTTATCAACTGTGATTTAGGGAGGGGGTAACTGATCCTACAAAATGTCATCTCAATGAAAAGTAGGATTACAAAAGGTAAAACCTTTCAATACAAATTAAAAATGGAGGAAACAAAAGGTTATTTTCAAGAAAAAAAATCCTTATCACCATATGCAGAGTTGGGAAGATTAAGTTTTATGCAAATATTCCATTAAAGTGGAGTTTCACCCTGTATCCCTGTCACTCATTGACCAAAAGGGAGTGGCTCTGCAGGACAGGTAAAGCATAACTGATATTTACAGAGGCGCACCAATGAAGATTCACATTGTAAGTAAAACAGTACTTTCAAATCAAAGCACTGACCTGTCTCTGTTTTTGGTGAGTAGGTTCCCCTCAATTCCTTCCATTAGGTTCTCGAAGCACAGATGCATGGCTTGCTGTTTCTCAGGGGGCTGACTGCTGACAATGCTGTTTCGGAGCTCTGCAAAGTACTGAGGGACACAAAGAGTGTTTTAGATGGCAGCAATACTTACAAACTTGCAAAGCTTATTTATTAAAGCTTCCCACCCCTTCTCATTAAAAAGATCAAAAGTGAACACATAACTGCAGTGTTTTATACATTATGTATTTTTTTACCTGTATTGTTTTTTTCAACCAAGGAACTGAAATATGATTAGCTGTTACTTAAAGCCTAAAATGTGTTGATGTGATTAATGAAGTAGGCAGAAAAACAAACAGATTTGATAATGAAGCAAATGATGGAAGCAAATTATGGGACACATCTCCTACCTTCTCATTGAGGAGAATTAAGCCTAGCAACGGCCTGCTCATTGACCACTGGTTTCGACAGTCTTCAAAAATGATGATGTTGAGAACAGTGGAAAGCATCTAGAAACAAAAGACACAAACATTAATAAAAGCTCCCTGCTGGTCCACCTACATTATTCCCCTGCTGTGTGTAGTCATGAGAGAGCAGAATGCTGGAAAGCAGCAAAACATTTACACTTTTCAATTATTTCTGTGGAACAATTCTGTTTTGTTTTTTTTTTTTTGTTATATCAATGATCTCAATTATCTTTAAAGCAAAATTGTTCTGAAAATTATAAATTTTTCCTATAAATTGTAGTGGTGATCAATCTACTTATAGATTCCACATTTGTGTGGCTGGAAAGCAGCAAGTGTGAATTGCCTACAATTCTCTTCTTCATTATACTGAACTTACAACATGCTCTCCTCATTTTAGTATCATTGTTGTGCTGGAATGAGATCCCAATGCTGTATGATATGAACAATCTTTCCACAGGCTATTCTAAATGTTCCCATGAATAGTGATCAGCCACTCCAATACCAGCACTGTTTGCACAAAGGGAATTTACTGGTGTCAAAATAAAGCTCAGGAATTATTTTCTGCAATATATCTACATGGGGGTAGAGGAACCGCAAAAAAATTTCTAGTTTCTGATCATGTGTTGCAGCATCAACAGTTTTATATAAAGAAATTTGCCTCCAGGCTACATCTCTGCCAGAGCCTGTGGATGTTCCTCAGGGACAAACCCAGGCCTTCAAGAATGAAAACAAAAAAACATTCTTCCTCACTGTTAACACATTTATGCAGTCTTGCTGTTATTTTACTCTTAAAAATCATTTTTTATATATCTAGTTTCCTGGAAATCAAAGATGTTAGAAGAAGAAAACCCAATATGTCATAAGTCACCTGTTGGATCATCTCTGGGTGCTGCTGCATGATGTGCAGGAAGCGTTCGCTCTCTTGTGGAGGTGGGGCTCCCCTTTTCTTACTGCTGCGAGAAAGCTGCTTGAAGAGGTATGTGACTATGTGGTCCAGGCAGGAGCAACAGCCCGTGCATACCATGGTATCTAAAAAAATGTAGAATACATCATTTACAAAAAAAAAAAAAACACATGGTGTCAGCATTTCTACAAAGACCTAGATACAAGCAGATACTCACCCAGAGCTGTGAGCCCCTCAGAGATAGAGGATAGAATGTACATGATTACATGAGGCTCCAGGCTGGCAATGAAAGACATGTGATCCTGAGTCAGCACCTCCAGCAACGAGTAATACGACTGACTGAGCTTGGGGTAATCCTGCAATTACAGATCAATGTTATGTTACATTCAATGTTATATTTAACATAAAACTGTCTGAGCCTGGGGCAGTTCTTCTTTCACAAGGGACATATCAGAGGCCTGTTCATACAGAGGACAGTGGTTCTCTGATGTGTAAAATGCTAGTTGTGCTCTTAATGTGAAAAAATAAGAAAAAGCAGACACAGATGGGAGGGGAAAAAAAGAAGCTTCTTTCTAATAAAATAATTCATTTTTTTGAGTGGGATCAATACCCTTTTTATCAGCATATGTAAGACTATATTAACTAATACAAACTGTAGTTTAAGTGTAAGTCTAAACCTGAAACCACCGGGTAGAACTAAAAACTCAACTTCCAGATCCAGTCACTAAAAAGTTCTGGATCTCAATATAGAATCTTTAAAACAAAACTACCCTTGCTGTGGGGCTTGCTTTGGGCAGAGGAGAAATGCTCGTTTAGGTCTACGATTGGAGTAAATATGTCTTTACCTCAACCTTCACTCTTTTGGCTTGCTCCTCTTCCATACAACACTCCATGTGGTTGGTTGGCCCTCAGCATCCTCACTTACAATACAAGACTGTTGGTTCTGCATTGTTGGGGATGATGTCAGTGCCTAACACCACAGCACAGAGCCCTTTATGGAAGAGGCTGCAAGGGACTTGCATATGGATTAGCCTGGAGATAGAAAATTTTAATTTAGAGTTATAGAAAAGTCCATTTTGGACTGGATCTGCAGTTTCAGAGGGGCATCCCAGTGTTATAGACACAGTAATACAACTGATCAGGCTTAGTTTTCCTGCAATTACAAGAGGCAAGTAATGTCATATTTACAGCAATATGACCAACAATACAGTGCAAAGAAAAAGGACTGCAGAGTACACTGAATGAACCTGATTTTAAGCTAAAAACAACTTAATATACAGCTGACCTATCTAGTGGTGGTCTTCCAATACAAGCTAATTGTTTAGGCTGTTATGGCAAAGGGGGGGAAGAAATATAACAAACCTAATTTCAGAAACAGTATCATCACAGATAAGACAATAAAAACCAAATCTAATTAAACACTTGGCATTTTAGTTTCTATAAATCCTGTTGGCTTTTTGTAAGGGAAACACAAAATAAAACTAGGTAAGGCTTTAGGATAATCCTGCAGATCGGAAGACTTCGATTTTTTTTTTTGCTAACTTAGATAACAATGCAGTGATAGAGAATGTTGCAGGTTTGAGTGCAATATTACCAGCAGATCACTGTGTGGCACAGACAGCAGCAATTTGACAAATGTCTGCAGGGCATTATCCAGAGCTTCATCTCCGTACAGTCTGAAGACACCGAAGTTGACATAGCTGCCACTTAGAGCTGCTTTTAGCACCGAGAAACAGATGGAGATTCCCTTCAACTTCAGCACATAGAGCTGCTCCTTGGGTAGCTCACCCAAGGTCAGGATCCGGTTACCTGAGGGGAAAACGCATTGTATTAACATAATATAAACACGTCCAAAAAGTAGAAACGTATATGTCTTGCAGAAATAAAGCATGCTGGTTTAATGTATATTTTAGGTACCTTGCAATGATTTCAGCGAACCTGTCACTTAGCAGGCAACTATTATGCTAAAAATTGTATTTGGTGCATTCAGTAAGCCACCATCCACATGGAACTTGGTGACTGACTTTTGATCTAAAGCTGGGTACACACGTCCGATGGTTCTCGGCCGATATTGGACGAGAATCTGACGTGTGTACAGCGCCCATTGTCTGAACGACCGTCCTGGCGGATCCACGGACGATGGACGATCCTAATGCAAGGTAAAGGGGAGAGCACACAGCAGGGTGCCGCTCCGTCATTCTCCCACTCCCCTCTCCATAGAGCAGAACGGTGCTGTATGTACAACACTTGTTCATGCATCGTGCATTTCTAAGTTGTTGCACGATTGCAGATGTGTATGTAGCCTAAATCCCACCAGTAGTTGGTGATAAAATTTGTTGTCACCCAAATGCAGCCTTACAGTATCAAAAGGGTGTGTGAATCACAAAACTGGCTAAACGGAATATTTGCTTAAAGTAACAATTTCGTAATTTGGCAACCCACAGCCTATAATGCCCCTGAAAAGAAGACCGTTTGATCTTACTGAGCAGCTTACCATAGGTTGTGATCATTTTACTGGTCTCTCGGAATAGAAGAATGCCATTCGGTGAAGAGACATCAAACTGTAACCGCTGTGACCTGTTAATAGGGCAAACACAATCAGCCCCTGGAAGACTGCATTTTGGTATTATGATAAAAATAAAGAACAAAAAGATCAAGACATACCTGTTGTGTACCAGTTCCGCCATGAGCTTAAGGATCGGTGTTGTACAGGCTGGGTCATGGAACCAGAGTTCTAGCGCTCTCTGAAGAATGGGCATGTATGCTGGGTATCTGAGAATTGCTAAGGAATAGCAATGAACAGGACTGCTACATACCACATGTCTGTCCTCCAATCACTAGCGCTTGGAATAATACACATGCATCCTCAAACTTACATTGTAATTTGAACTGTAATTTTTTTACAGACAAGACATGACCAGAGGCCAATTCACCTAGTTACCATTTTCTCATCAAGCAACTGGTCTAAATTGCTTTTTACACACTATTCACAGAGCTACCGAATCAGTTATACAAAATGAGAATGAAAAAAGTTAACCATTACAGCGGTAATTTTTTATATTGAATGTTCAAAAGGAATGTGGGCAATGGGTTGCTATGCATTACAGACATTTTTGTCATTTTTTTTAGACTTTACCAGCCTTCCTTCAACGTGTTAGTCATGTCAGCAAATACCTAGCGGAGCCTGAAAAGGATACATCCAGTCAAACAGCATCATAAAGCTACTCTTGGCGTTAAATGCAAAGGCGATTCCTCGCAAGTCTCTCACCAACCCAACTAGACTTCTCTAGAGTTAAAAACAAAACAAAAGAAATACAATGTTGAAACAGGGTCAGAAAGCATTTTTACCAACATATGCTGAAGGCTGGAGACGGGTGCAACTTGCACCTTTAAGCTTGACAGTTTGGTCATGTGATTTTTTTAATATAATAGATACCTGAAGTGACATAGTTTATTTTCAGAAACATTGTGGGTGTCATACTTGTAAACAGTCAAGGCACTGCAGCATCTGATATTGGATTTACAGTGGTTGTGGCTTAAAGTGTAACTATGGACATACACAAGAACATATACAATGCAATTAAACAGCAGTTTTTGTATTCAGTCCTCCTTGTAACACGTTTTATTTATTAACACATATTATTATAATGGATCTATTGAGAGGAATAATGAGTAATATCACTATGTTACAAGGTGAATCAGAAAAACAAAAACTGCTATGTTAATGCCATGTGACTTTTCTTTAACACTCTCCACAATCCATTTATAGGTCAGGTTCACTTTACCGAATGTCCTTCTAAGGGGCAAAGACAGGATAACTGCCATCACCCTCTTTGGCATTTACTAAAATGCGTTTTGTTACATCGGTGCACTAACGGAGGTAGTACAACCTGAAGAAACAATACTGACACAAGATTTGATGCATTAAAATAAAGCAGTGGTTACTAGGAGTAGTGTTTTTTTGAGTCTCGGCAAGGGACAAAGACTCCCCGAGTTAGGTAGGTATTATTCTCAAATATATTACATATAAATGGTCACCTAGATTTAAAGCAAATTTACTGTGGATTATGATCTCTGCTAATACAGGAGAAATAAGTCACTAGTAACAGATGGGCAAGTGGGGGGAACAGTGGATAGCATTTCAGACAAGGGGGGTGGGGGCTGGGGACATGCACCCCTATGACTGATCAGACTATATAAAAGTCCGGCCTTCCTTTATAAATAGCCAACTTAAGAGAATAACAGAGTGGCTTAATGTAATTGTCTGGTTAGCCATCATAGGAGCAGTTCTAAAACAATGACTTGGCCAAATATATGCAACAAATCGCCGTAAATAACAAGGGACTTTACCACATGACCAATTCACATTACCTTTGCTTCTTGCTCATTAAAGTTGTTGCTGTTAAACATTTGGGCCATTGATTCAAAGGCAGCGGTTAGAGGCATCATGAACTGAGCAAACTGTTCCTCATCCTCTCCTAAACACAGTAAGGAAAAAGTAAATGACACAGATAGAGGTGATGACAAAACTCACAAGATTTAACAAAGCAAAAGTACCTAAATCCACCATGAGGAGACGCCCCAGTGCTGTATAGAAGGTAGTTCGGCAGCGCATATCTGACAAATTTGACTGGCTGTTGATTCCCAAGAAAGAAAAGTGTTCGCTCTGTAAGAGAGAATATCGATATAACTGCAGGCCTTGATCCTAAAAGAGCATTATCGAACAAAATGTGACCAACTTCATTTTACATCAAATGCTTTTGACCTATTATATGGAGTTTTTGTTCCAAATGCTCTACTGGTTCCTGTCCTCCTTCAGTCAAATTTACAAATTAGGAGACGAGAGAGGTAAAGTCCTTTGACGAACAGAGACTATGTTTGTGAGTCTTACATGTACTTATATACAGATATGAACCATTTGTATATGCAGAGAGGATGAGGTGTTTGGGGAACATTACCAATTTGATCACATATGTGCCAAATAATAAAATCTCAAAAGTGAAGACGTTTCCCAAACCATCGATTTCTTCCCTCCAAGCCTGAAAAGTTCCTAATTTATTAAATCAGCATCTTGGTGGCTTGGCAATTAACTTTGCATTAAAAAAAGAAAACAAAATTCTTTAAAAATTTTTTTTTAAAAGCACAACACGTTTTTTTTAAATACAACCAGGGTAATACTGGGACCTATTTTCAGCTTCATGTAGAGAAGTCTGGGGGGGGGGGATGAAATCGGGGCTTTCAGCAACATATGCAATTCAGTATATCATTTTACTGTATACAGCAACAGGTACATCGCAATTGATATGAATTTCTGCATTATAGGCACCGTTGCACTTACTGTGTGGTTGTTTAACATGAACTGAACAGCACTGAGCTTCACCAGCTTCCTGACACTGCTGTACGTGCGAGGGGTTAAGGAAAAACAACTAATATCACAAACAACCTTATAAAAAACATACAATTCATTAAAAAGCAGGTTCTTAATAGGCCTACAATAGGTTGTCATTCACCAAACTATCATTTTAATATTGCAGATATGCAGCTTTTATTGGAATAGTAACCACGAGTCTGCGATGAAGGTACATGATGAATTTCCTGTTAAAGGGAGTGCCTGTCTGCCAGTTTTGGTTCACTGTTGTCACCATGTCAAATCAGACTTCTAAAAAAGACTAGAAGCGGATGTGCCAAGCAACTTTTGTACAGACATGGCTCTCTGCTGTCACCATCAGGAAATCAGTCCTGAGAATGCCATGTACAAGTATGTATGAGGCTACAAAACATCTGCAGTGCTCATATGCAACAATAAGTATAAAAAAAAAAAAGAAAAAAAAAAAGAAAAAAGAAAAAAAATTGTTGGGAACTATTTATGTCAAAGTGGTTTAACAAACTGGCTGGTATTTATTAATTGTTTACATGTACCATAAAGAATCTTTTGTTTATTCTACCTAAGCATCTTTTTAATTTATTTCTAGCAAAAAAGGCCAGACAAAAACATACACGACTAACGCAACGATAACCCACCCCAAGGTAAAAGACCTTGCATGTACAAGAACAGTAATAGATCCAGTATATCCCATAATCAAACACAAGTTGCATCAGAAATCCTACAACAGAATTATATTATTGTCATCTGGGTGGACAGGTTTGGATTTATGTCAATGGTATTAGTTTGACAGTTTTTAAAGCTTCACAGGTTATTCAGAATTCACTCACAGATGTATATTATCTGCAGTTGATATCCTTCACAGGTTTTGCATTTCCATAGACTAGGGAATGCAAAACCTGTCTGATATGAGCAAAAATATGTTAACACAACCGCTTGGGTTTGGAAGTACGCCTGAGTTCCCCCCGCCCACCCAGCAATATCCAAATATTAGTGTAGGATATCCTATAGACAAGTCATTCAGCAGCTGAAGGGTCTTTGATGTGATGGGTTCGCAGCGTCCCCAGTATTTCAAATTTGTGATTCTGCAGAAACATAAAAGAGCAGGTCATCTCTTTTCTTGTACAATTAGTATTCATAACAGGCAACAGATGCTGGACAAAAATTACAGAAGCAAGCCTCACATTTTGCCAATGAAGATGCTCAGCACCATTGTTTCATCATTCAGACCCAACACGTCTGAGAGACGACGGTAAAGCTGCAATTGAGAGAAAATAAAGACCATGATCAGACCATGAACAGATGGAGTACAAAATGCTAGCTACTGCTTAGTGTTAGCTGGCGATCCTAGTTACCTTGGAGGACTTCTGCACTTGATCCCCAATGTATATTTTCCTGAACTGCTCAAAGAAGCTCAGCATAGAAAGTTCCAGCTTCTCATTTCCAGCCTGTGCTAGACGCGAGTCTGTGAGGTTCATGAGCTGAAGCACTCTGTCAAATTAAAAGAATGATACGATGATGAGTATGGTAAATAAAAAGCAAAGAAATTATTGAAATCAATAATATGTTATGATATAGCCATATGAAATAATGTCAATCTGAAGAAAGTGTTTAAATTCACCTTTAAATGTACAATAACATGTGTAACTGGCCGCTGGTATAGAAAGCAGGTCCTTACCATTTCCTGTCACCCCACTGCTAGCAATGAGATCAAAGATTTAATTTGTTAACTGAGCGGAACAGGTGGCAGGCTACACAGTAACCATGCAGATTAGAGCTGCAAATTCCTTTATTTGGGGTTTACATCAGGGTTTTGTACTTCTGGGTGTACTCTTCAAAGCAACTGAAGAGGTATGAAAAGGACTGGAAACAACGATCCACAGCAACCAGGTAAATGCCTCTAGAACACAATTCTAGATTTTTACTTGCTATGCAATTTTTCATGTTCGAAAAATTGTCTTTTAAAACATTTTTGAACTAACATGGCCTAATGCACAAAAGCAATGGTTTGATGAAAAAATATTAACTTATTGGTAAGCCATGTAGACTGTATCTGATGACATGTTGTATACTTAGATTAACTTGAATTTATTTCATTAGAATAAACCAGTCAAATCATACCCCGACTACATTAATAAGTGCATGTCAAAGCTTCATAAAAAGAGGATATTTAGCACATCTTTCTATTACATACTGTGAGGGAAAGAAGTATTTGATCCCCTGCTGATTTTTGTACGTTTGCCCTCTGACAAAGAAATGACCAGTCTATACTTGTAATGTTAGGTTAATTGAAGCTGTGAGAGACAGAATAACAACAAAAGAACCCTCAAAAGTCAGAGCTTGATGTGCATTTCCCTTTAAAAACACTGCCAGATAAGAAAGATCTGTTGATAGTCCCTGAGTAATCTGTTGAGTTCCTAGCTTCCTGTGTGGGCTGACAACACAAACTAAACACACAAATCAGGCCTTGCAAATACAATAGTGTCACATGTGGGAGAGCTGATCCGAATTTAGCAGGCCCAGCATCATATTTGACTAGGAAATATTTATTGTATATACTGTATCTACCATTAGACTGTTCGCTTCTTAACATGAATATGAGATCTTTTCATAGCTATGACTGCAGTAATACCTACCGACATACTAGTTCTCCATCCATGGCATCTTGCTCATCGGTGCTGGCAAATGAGACTCTACCTCCAATCACTGCCCCGATGATGTATACAAGCCAAGTGAGGCGACCTGAAGGAAGAGGCAAGGTGAAAAGGTAAAAAAGAGAACCAAGGAAAGCGAAATGTGTACGACATAACCCATTTAAAGAGGATTTTTTATGTAGCAAAAGGAAAAAGTAATTTAAACAAATCAGAACTTTGGCTACTGTTCTAACTTTTATGGCAAATTTCCTTTATTAAGTGTAATAATTTAAAGCCAAGAAATAGCAGGAACATCTTTACTAGCCTCCGCATACAAAGGGATATTATGAGCAAAATGAACAAGTGTTATCGATCTGTACACATTGATCCTCACCTTCCTGAACAGCCAGCTCCATGCTAGGGGCTGATCCACTCTGAAGAAGTTCCTGATAGGTCTGTGCTGATTGGTCAAACAGCTGCACCAAGAGTGCACACGTCTTGTCATATTCACAGCGCCCAATGGTGGAGAGCTGATCCAGCTGTTGCTGCACCAGTCCTGCGTCATCAAGCGGATCCTCCAGGCCATCCCTACAAAGATATCATTTAGGTGAAGGAGTTTTACCAGGATTTAACCCAAAGACAATAGCCACATTATACCGATACAAACTGAAACCCATTTGTTAATATTTATTTTGGCTAAAAATATCAAGAGGAATAGGAAACAATTTCAACAAAGGTCCATCCTAAATGAGCTGATACATCACAAACAAAAGTATACAGAACGATAGGCAACCTGTGTCCAAGAGGAATGGGGACCAGTGTTTATGGAAAGTTCACAGCACATGTAACAAATTTCAGAGTGACAGTCATAGGAAGGAGATAACGTGTGCTTTTTGCTTGACAGTCTGCTTTAGCTCCACTTAATGGCAGGACACATGGCCACACTTTATTTTTTCCTTACACATTCATTATAAAACCATAAGAGATTACAATCCATGCTAATTCGTTTACCTGAGGATTATGTGTACAGACTCCAGGCGAGATGTGACATAGGCCTTTGTCACTTCTGGAGTGTAAGTCTCCAGGAGATGTGGCTCTGTAGCCTTCACATAGGGCACAGATGCTGCAAGACGCTGCCACAGACTTAAGAGGTAATGTACTGAATTCGGTGCAAATTCCCAGTGCTGAAAAACAAGGACACACAAACCATTTATGCAAAATCCAAAATAATAACCTGATCATCAGATACAAGTTAGATGTATTATATACTGCTTATCAATGGTCTAAGGACTTGGATGATGAGATCAGATTGCAGTGCATATTTAAGCAACATACTATCCCTGTTGCTTTTCTCTAAAATCAACATGGCTTGTGACAGTAAGATGGTCAGACAGTAAGACCTCAAGCAGATACTAAAGAATTACACCTTAAATTAAAGTATGTTCAAAAGGAAGTCAACTGGTTTTATGTTAGTCATAGAACAGATCTTTTGTCAGTGAAAACCGTCTAGTGAAGTGAAACAAAACATCTGGCTAACAGCAAATCCCCCCCCCCCCAAGTGTTACAAGGACACAAGTGAAGGTAAAATCTTCCCGTACACACTAACAGTAAAACTTCAGAAAGTATGATGCTTCCCTACACTATTAAAAAAACAACAACAACAAAAAAAAAAAAAAACCTTGGCTAGAAAGTTGAGTGTGTTTTTTGCAGCCAAATCTTCTCCGAAAAACAGAACATTTATATAGACTTGCTATTTTCACATATAACAACGGCTGATATTAATTTATGTGTGTTTAAACCAACCTGCAGACTGGTGACAGTAAAGTTAGCAATAAGCCTGATGACTTCTGGGTAATTTTCCACTTTCACCAGCTCTCCCAGCTGGTAATTACTCTTCAGTCGGGCTAGCAATCGACAGAATTCATGGTAGTTATTGGGGTCAGCCAGGCTCTATAAAACAAAATGACACTGATTAGTATACTGGTCCATGGGATATACAGAGCTACAAATATGATCATCCTTCCCATGTTTTGTAAAGTTTATAAAGATACCTGTGCTCTGCACAAAAGTTTCAGAAAGATTCTGTATATAATACCAGGAGAAATACATCATAGCAGAAACTGATTTATAATACACAACTGTGTGAAGTCTTTTGCATTATAAGATCTTTCATGCACTTACTTGGGGATTCTCTAAGATCCTCTTTACCCCATCCACAAGGTGTGAGAGGAACTTGGCTCTTTCGGCATTATTAAATAAGGAACGACGCACAGAGGCAATCTGTACTAAACAGGAGAGGACCTGTGCAGAAAAAGAAAGCTTGCATCATAGAACTTTTAGGACAAATGTTACCAGCAGAGTTCACTTTCTGGACCCTTCAAAAGTCACTTACCAGTGGGGAGAAGTTGGGAGGAATGGAATGATATAGGTCAAAAAACAGCTGTAGTGTAGAAGAGTCCAGGAAGGCTGCAGAAGCACAACAGATGCATGATGTTAATAGGTATACTTTCAAATTTTACCTAGAAATCAGTTCCATTAAATAATTTCCAAAAATCAAAGTAGACCAGCCTCCAAAGTGGATTTTCCAATTTCAGAAAGAATGAAAAACGGAAATTCTATGCAGCTGAGCAGATGAGTGTTGTATTTTCAGTCATAGTCTTCTGCTCAGTGGCAAATTTTAATAATATATATCTCCTTTAAGTCATGTTGAATGCGCTTGAGCATAAAGGAACAGTTTAGGTCCCAGAACCCAACTGAATAGCAACAGTTGGGCAGCCTAAAATTTGCTTTTATATAAGCCAAAAAGTTAAACAATGAGTGACCAGGTGGAGAAACCATTAAGAATCAAGCCACCAAAGGAGGTGTTGTCCATTTTGTTGCACAAAGCAACTCTCTACAATTTTAACGCACCTGAGCGCCAACTTGTCGGAATCTGCACTGTACAAAGATCGTCTGAGGACTCATCTGTGGAAGTACCAATGAAGTCAAAGTTCAGACAGTTGTGTGTAAGTTTGAGTAGCTGCATGAGCAGATCATGCTGAGACCCATCAGACAGAAGCAAGGACTTGCCAGATGCCTAGAGACAAAAGAGAGAGAAAAGTACCAGAGTTTCAGCTTTTAGGAGCGATAGAAGATTTATATTTTGCAGGTCACACAACTGGTAAGGAATCGACAAATAGGAGAATTATTGTTTCCTAGTCCCAGGCTTTACATTAATTCAGTAAGTAGATTGACTTACTTTTTAAGCCTGTCTGGCTTGTCTGGGGACAGAGTAATGTTTGTGTACTCTATTTAGAAATAAATAACTGCAGTACATTATACAACAACACTCAGACTAAAACAGAGGTAGAGAAAAATGGGAGCCAATCTGGTGTTGCATGCAAAGGAACATACAGAAAGAACAGAGTGAGCATAGGAATAACCTCATTATTTTGTTTTTGTGTGGAGAAAGGACATAAATGTATTTCTCAAATGGGATTACTGTCATTCATCTGGCTGTTTTGTGATGGAGCTGGGTATATCTCTGGGCAGAAAAACAGATCTTTTAGCTGCTAAAACCACCCTTTTCAATGTATTGCATCTGTGTACTTGGTTGTGTATCTAAAGTTCGACCTAAAAAATACCATCTAACCTATCATGAAACAAGAAGACTGCAAAAGGAAGCCTGCATTAGGAGACCTGAAAATCATCAAAAAGTTATTTTTGTGATTAATATTGTCTTCTTACCTGTTTGAGCAGATTACAGGACAGAGTGAAAATATCGAACAGCGATGAGTCTCTAAAGGATGAGGCAATTTTGCGGTGCTTGGTCAGAGGGTGGGTGGCATCTGCCTATTGAAAAAACACAACCGCTATCTGTTAATTATAGATAACCACATGCTGCCAGAACACCAAAAATCTCATTATATCTGTCATGCTTAGTTAGCTGTATTAAGCCATACCGATTTTTATTTAAGCTTTCGGTTATTTTTTTCTGAATAAAGGCCAGAAATAGTATACACATTTAAGGAAGGATTATCTTTCCTGCATGAACAACAAACTCAAGTGAAACATTTGAAGACCAATCCAGACTAAAAAAGCTGGGTCCCTGGTACGTAGACGGACCTTCTAGCTTCTATGCTAAAAGTCATTGACCCAGAACAAAGGATGAAGAGTTCGCTAGCTGCATGTTTGTTGTGGGACAAAACAGATAGAGACAACCAGATAGATAGCATTTTTAGAGGTGGTTGGAAATTGCATCCTATTTCTTTTACCAGTGATCTGGTAATTACTTTTTTCTTTTATTTGACCAGGGAGTGAGAAAAATAAATAAATAAATAAAACTTAAATTTTGATCTTCCCCCGCAAAAAATGATTTTGAGATAGTATACATTAGGATCCGAAGCATTTTTGTTTTATATCCTCATCTAGTCATTCATTAGAATCCAGAAATGAGCATTACTACCAAAGTTTATTTTTTGTCAAATTTAATATGTTTATTCATTTGTTTCTTGATGATCCTGCTAAGAAGATTCTTGTTATAATTCTCAACTGAGCTCCTGTATTGTCACCTTGTCACACTACCCTTGATGGAGACCTACAGGCGACCATGCTACCACATTAGGCAGGCAGGGTACATCACGGTCACTAAAAAGCTGGTTCAAGGCAATAATAAAAAACAATTATGATATAGAGTGCAGGTTTACATTTTCTTTACTATAAGCCTGCATGTCAGTAGATTCCTCATATGGTTGAGTCAGTCCTGAAGGTAAAATTATTACTTGGAGAACACTGAGAAATCATAATTTTCCAGTCATCACCGTCCCACCCTAAACTGGGAAAGCCCCTTCATGTTACTAATAAAAGACGGATTGTAGCACATATTTAAGCCTCAAGCCAAGTCTGTGCTCAAAATATTTTTATTACCAGTCTGCTTAAAGAAATGTAAGTTCTGTACACAGTGATAATTTGTAAGAACCAAACCAGCAGTAGTATCATCTAATACTGAACTGAAGCAATTAAGAATGTGAAGAAGAGAATTTTTTTCACAAACACTGGAGATCCTGGTGTGCAGATTCTGGCACACATCCAGGAAGGTGTCACTTACCTGGTTAATCTCATTGGTCAGCTGGGATAAAATACTGACTCCGATGACACAATAGTCCACACTGTCCTGTAAAGCGTAAATAAATGCAGGAGATTACACAAGTCAGAATGAAAAGAAAGTGGCAAATATCAAGATAAATGACCAAAGTTATGCACCTTGTTCTAATACTTGATAAACAAGAATAAATAGCTATAAAAGTGGTGGTGGGGACGGAATGTTAATACATCAACTGGACACAATGATTTATAACAAAAGAAAGGAAGAGAACTTCAGAAACTGTACAGGTAATGGAAAGGTGAGCAATCGCCATGATCCCACTTTTATCAGTTATGATGCTCATGAATGCTTTGGGCCCAGTGTGAATAAATATGCTAACCACTAATTTTCACAAAATTATAAATATCAATTGACAAGCTACATACACACGTCAGATGATTCATGTCCGATAATCACATCAAGACTAATAGACGACAATCTGGCTTGTGTACGGCGCTTGTCCGACGTCGTTCATGGATCAGTCTTGGCAGAGCCATAAACGACGAATGATCGTATTACAAGTGAAGGGGAGAATGTAGCGGGGCACTGCTCCATCGTTCTCCCCCTCCCCTCTCCATAAAGCAGAATGCCACAGTATGTACAACGCTCTTTCAGTCTTTTATCATTGGAAAGGATTGTGAAAGATCCTTTCCAATGACAATATAGAATTATTAGGGGAGTTGAATAATCTTGTTAGCAAAATATATTGTTAGGGTCATGTAAATAGTGTAACCATATTTTTTTCTACAATAACAAACCTCTGTGACAGCAAGTACCTTTACAAAAAGATAGGGACTGCAGGTTTGTTTTTAAGTTAAATTTGTAAATAAGTTAGAACAGGTACATTTTTTTAATAAATGCAATTAGGACAGATGTTTGTCTCTATAAAATCCTCACTATGAGCTATTTACAAAAAAAAACAAAACTTGGAGCCTAGACATTGATTAACTTCTGGAGCAAACTGTGCTTAATATGCAAAAAGAAACAACTCCAGTTTGTTCATTAAAGAGTTACAAGAGCTTGCAGAAGAGCTTAGTCCCATGTGTGTTTAGCAAAAGATTTCTTCTGCAAGTCATGCAAACCGTCCCTCCTCCTCCAAGCCTCCTGGTGCACACGAGGGAGCAGGGAAGCCCCTGCATATCTAGAAGTCGTCCGTTTGCCAGATGTCCTTAACCTGGGGACTACCTGTATTAGGTAAACTTCCTTTACCTTCTAACTAATTGGAGTAGACGTCAGGAGCAAGGAGTCCAAGGAAAAAAATAAAATAAAACTCGCCCTTTGTTGGTGAGGTTACCTTTATTAAATTTAACCTTTATTTATTAAATACTTATTTTCCTGGGGGATGGGTGTAATTCCTTCCTCTAGTCTGGCATTCTTTCTATTCATGCCCTTTTTTTTTTTTTTAGAGTGGGCTGCCTTAGTGCAACACATAATAAAACAAATGACTGAACATTAAAGTGAATGTTTTTGACACACCAATCATCTTCCTAACACTTGACAGCAGAATGTTATCTTTTAATCATCATTATCGGAGGTACAAATGCTAACAAGACAAACCACAGGAAAACTACAAAACAATTTAACTTAAATAAATTTAAATGATCCACTTAGTTGTATCTGATTGGGACTGATTTTCCTTTTTTTAAAACGGAAGCAGAAATACATTAAATGGCAGATCAGATTTTTCATGTAACAGGGTCAGTGCAGAGAAACAAAAGAGAACCTGGCAGTACTGACAAAACATTGCTGAGGGACGGATTAGAGGGGATTAGAGGAAATAATCTAGTCCAGTGGTCCTAGACTAGAATGCATCACAGTCATCGTGTAAAAAAGAGAAAATGAAGCATTACATGACCACAATGAACGTCTGTCAGAAGTCAAGATGGTATATTTGTTGTGCATCTATGTAGTGTTTTTTGATTAGCACTGTCCTGGAGAGAAGCTCAAATTTAAGATATGCACTATGGAAGAGAATTAGATCATTTCAAAAAAGCCAAATCCTTTTATATTTTTTTTTATCAGACATAAACATCCTCCGAGAAGGACATTGAATGAATCCTCAATAGAGAAGCATGAAGGTCGCTAGTTTCTCTTTCCTAGAGATGAATGATCTGACAACTCCTTTATATGTAAACTGCACAAAAAAAAGTGGAACTAATGTCCCATTATAATAAATTGCCCAATGCAGTATATATTTTGGATCATACTTGACATGACAAAAAGAGAACTGTGCACAATGCAGCTCATGTGTGCATGCACAAGATCCATTATCAGTGGACATCTAACGAAAGAGAGTGATGGAACAATCAGTAGTGTCAGAGCAGCCACTGAAGCCTGGACCAGTGACCATAAGGGTCAGTTTCCAATAAAGTGCACTTCTGCTTTGCACACATACTTGAACATTATTAGAGAGCCCACCCAGCATAACTTAACATTCTATAGCAGGGGTCGTCAAACTTTTTGACTCAGGGGCCACAATCTGAAAAAAATTTTGACAGAGGGGTCGGGCCGATGGGGGAGTGGGTCAGGTTATGCAATCATGACGCCACTGAACGTGACGTCATGATGGCATAACCTCGCCCACTCTCCCATCGCAGGCTCAGATCCAGGGGACGTGTTCAGAGCCGCGGAACACCCAAAGTCCTGGGGGCCGCAGTTTGCCCATGCCTGTTCTATAGTGATATCCTGTATAGAGTGAAAGGTTGCTCAAAACTACACAAAAAGAGTACTTTGCTGCCATCAAGCACCCATAGGGTAAGATTAAGGTTTCAAGGATGCTTTATAAAGAAGGAATTTCAGATTTCAAAAGAAACCACATAAGACTAAGTGGTTGTCCTAAGCATTTAACAATAGTTTCAGCGAAGATACATCCCACAGACATACAATGACTTTAACATGTTAATGATCAAATACAGAATACCTTCAGGTGCATTCATATTCAATTTGAGATTCATTTACAGCTCTAAGCTGCATAGAGCTTTTACACATTCATTTCTTTTCAGCCTGGTAACACACACTCACCTGCAGAAAGCGCGTGACATCCACAATAACGCTACGGAACACATATTCGTCCTTCTGACAGTCAAACCAACCAAGTTTGGTGATACGAGCATACAGCTGGATTAGTGCTTGAGTGACAAATGAAGCAAGTTTAGGGCGCGTAGCCAGGTAGTTCAGCACATAGTTTCCTGAAAGAGAAGAGGCTAAGTTAGGTTCTATATGCAGTAAAGATTGATTTTTACATTCCTTGTGCTGGTAAATTATGATATCTGCCCAGCAAACTTTATGGGTTTTGCAGTGTCAAATAGTATTTTAATTCAGAATGAAGTTTCTGAATAGAACACAGATGGAAAAAAACCAGACAAGAGTTTTAATCACTACAAGAAAACAATAAATTGCAGCTTCTCTACGCTTAAATGTGGTGTCTACATTTGTTTATTTTTTACAGATTTTCTTCATTTTCACCTGCTGATACTACCAGTAACACACTTCCTGTCTTATGGAGAATATATTCACTCTGTACTGTATCAATTGAGGAGCAGTAGGGTCACCCTAGAACAGAAGTGTGTTAGGAATACAGAATTTCTACCCCTCCTCTTCTTCATAACTTGGGAGGTTATACACATTACAGCACCGGATTTCTGCAAGAATCAAAACGTTTTTTCTACACCTAACAGATATACGAAAACACTCATTTAAAAATCTACAAAGACTGGATATTAGAAACTATTTAAAAGTCAGTTTATCTTGACCAGAGGTTTTATTGCCAAAGAAAAAAAAATATTTTTCTGCTCCACATTTATGGAAAATGAAGTCTCCAAATACTTTGTAGGTCAGGAATTGTTCAAAGTGATTTTTTTTTGCACTTTGTTATGGAGGGTAACACTATGACACACACACCATAGCCCCAGCGTCAGGACTCCAAAGCAAATCTTGTGTACTCACGTATATCGATCCTCTGCTCCAGAGGAAGGGGATTGCTGCTCCGGGACACCAGTTTGGTTAGACATGTGGCAGCAAGTAGCTGGGAATATGACGACTGGAAACAAAAAGAGAAAGGAAATGTTAGCTTATACATTGCAACTCTTGATACTTTTCTCCTTGATCTTTCCTCTGCTTTTGACACTGTTGATCATCCCCTTCTAATACAAATCATGCCCTCCATTGGTATCTGTGACACTGCTCTCTCTTGGTTTGCTTCTTATCTGTCTGACCGCTCCTTTCAAGTTTCTTTCAATGGTATAATAATAATAATAATAATAATAATAATAATGTAATTGTATAAAGCAAACACAGGAAGAAGGAAATACAAAACAGGTTACTTCCCATCTGTATTATAATTAGCAACATGTGTGTATACTAATATCATTCACTTTTGTCATATTTGTCTTTAGAAAACCCTTATTGACAAACACAGAGGGACTGTTAACTTGACGGACAGAAGACAGAAGAAAACAAAATTAGGGCAGAACAGATATTGCTCCACTTTCCAACTAAGTAAACTTTCCATCTCAGGCTGTAATTTGCAATTACAGCCTGAGAATGGTCTTTAAGCAATAAAACCTTTATTTTTCAGGGTTTCATAATACAGATTGGCAGTTGCAATATACAAGGGGGTGCTGAGAAGTTCCTGGCTTTGCCCCCTTCCAGATGAAAATGAAAAATGAGTGTGGGGGCATATGATGGCTTAATATCTTAGTATGTAACTGTGCACATATCAGGTCTTTGCGATTCTTAAAAGTGTAGTTTCTTTTAGTAAGGCACAAACAAGTTTCAGGTCGTTGGAGTTATGGGCCGTCATGAAGTTTTTGTTTCTCCAGGGAAAGTCAGCAAAGGACATTTACACCGAGATGTCACGAATACTGGGGGAGGAGTGTCCTTCCTTTCCCTGAAGAAAGAAAAACTTCATGACGGCCCGTAACTCAAACAACGTGAAACTTTCTTGTGCCTCTGCCATCACAGCTTCTCACCAAAAGAAAAAACAGCTTTAAGAATCGCAAAGAAAAAACCTGATATTTGCACAGTTACATATTAAGATATCAGGCTGTCATATGCCCCCACACTCATTTTTGTATTTCACTCGGAAGGGGGCAAAGCCAGGAACTTCTCAGCACCCCCTCGTACATCTTACTTTACATTCTATAGGAACTGTTGAAGAAGCAAAAGCATGACCACAAACAGACCCCATTCCCGGGCTTTTTTTAAAAAAAGAAACTGAGTGATGTGGCCACTGTGCTCTGCGTCTACCCTCTTAATGTTAGTCTTATTATACTTATACTGAACATTACTTCATTTCAGACACATAAATTTAGTAACAAAAAAAAAAAAAAAAAAAAAAAAAAAAAAAAAAAAAAAAAAAAAAAAGAACACAAAATAGTAAAAAGTAAAGGATTTTCCTTCATAACCCTAGACATGTTTGTAGCTGCTGTACTTTCTGCCCGATGTGTCCCAGTACTTACACTTCCCCTCTCCAGCAGCAACTGACACTTGCTTAAACACTCTGGGCTGTTGGTAAACTCCACCAGGGCCTTCTCAGCTTGCAGCCGTGTGCTGGTGTCTGTGGTTTCATAGAGTTGTTTGCACAGGATCTCTAGCTGGGCTAGACTCTGCCAACAAAAAAAATATGGCCCATGTTAGTCAAGAACAAATGACACCCTCAGTGGAAGGAAAATAGCAAGTAAAACAACCTTTGATCTTGTAATGTATTTAATAAAACCCCTTTATTGAAATTTTTATACAGCTAGTATGAGGGAGTGGAAATAGCCATATATATGTCCTGAGTGTAACGGCAAGATGTGTATATCTGTGTTATTTTCTGTTACACCCTTATTTTACCCATAAAAACATTATCCAAAAAAATCTTCAAAGACCGCAATACTCAGCTGTGCCTGTTCCCTCGCAGGGTGCCGCCATCATCATATTTCTTCTCTTCCTGTAGACCATCTTCCGGCATCTTGATTGGCCGGGTCAGGACAATCCAACTCCTGCACAGTTCATTCATCCCCAGCACACATAGGGGACGACGGGATGCATGCACAGGTCAGCTTTTTTGACAGAAATGAGAGCAATCGGGAAGATAGGTGGATTATTGCAAAACGGACATTGACTTTCCCTTTCTGCAATAATGACATGTCTGATCATGGATTCTTAAAATCACCCTTATAAAAAAACTCTAAAAGCATCACTAATACAAAACCATCCCTTAAATCTACCATTATCCACCTTTCTAAAAGCTGAAATCCATGCAAATACACAGATAAATTACATATAAATATTTGTTTTACATGCCAAAGTACTTGTATGTCTGTCCACCCTGAGATTTATACAGCTCTGCCACACAGCGCCCTGTCTGGAAGGGTAGAAGAGCTCAATTTTCAGTGGTACCATAGTACAATGGTGCTATAATATTAGTATGGTGTTTAAAGACTCAGGTACGTGTTGGTAGCCCATTCATTTTTACCGGTTGTCCTTAAAAAGCAACACAAGTTATTGCAAAATAATTCACAGCAAAGACGTAAAATTAATAAATACAGATCTACATTCATTAGTTTAAATCTGCCTGACCATATTGATGAACCTATCTAGAAAAAGTCACAGCACAGAAACAAACAAATCAATGAGTGAAGCCCTCAGTGCCCTCTTACATCAAAAACATGAAAGATCTGAGAAAGTATCTGAACTTTGAACAAGGACAATGCTTGAAACTTTTAGCGTTAGGTAGGAAATATTAGGTGCACGATTACGTTCCAGAAATAAAAGTAAAAAAAAAAAAGAAAAAAAAAATCTTCCTACGTGTTACTCCTGTAAAGGTAGCGTTGGTGTGGCCTGGAAGAATATTGAAAGGAAATCTGCCACAGCTAAGAAGGCAATTCTAAATAATAAAAGATTTAAAAAAGTAAGATTGAAATAAGGCAATTCTAAATAATAAAAAGTTAAATAAGTAAAAATATCAGGGAGTGCAAGGAGATCTTCAGTTTCTAAGAATATTGAAATGTAATGTTAATTTTCGACCATACACGGTTATGTTAAATAAGCATCTGAAGTGATCAGGCTGTGTTCATTGTTCCCAATTCCACTAAAAACTAAGAAGTGCCGAAACAGCCAATGGGGAAAGGCTGGCAGAAATATAATAAAGAAAAAAACTTAGAAAACAGAACCTAAAATAAGGTAAGCAATGCCTAAAGGCATAGTAGTATTTGCTAGTAATATATAGTTACATAGTAGGTTAGGTTGAAAAAAGACATTAAGTCCATCAAGTTCAACCACTAGGGAAATAAACATATCCCAGATATAAAACCCTATAAAACATAGCTGGTCCAGAGGAAGGCAATTTGCTTCAATAGGGGAAAAAAAATTATTTCCCGATTCCATGGGGCAATCGGATGTTCCCTGGATCAACAATCACTGTGGTCTCCCTGATAATGAGATCTTTGCCATTACCAATACAAAGTGCTTTGTTGTGCTCTCTATAAAGACTGCCATCTTGGTAGAGGCAGGGCTTTTCTTTCCCATGCAGTGTTCTCCCCAGCCCCATTTAGCCGGGTGCACGACCCCAAACTTTTCAGTAACCACCCGGCTGTTTTTGTTTTTTACTGAAGAGTTGGGTCACAGTACAGGAGCTGGCACCCGCCTACAATTTCTTCCCAACAGGCCTAAAGTAATTTCTGGGTTCAACACTGCCATGTCACAGCTTCCAGCATGGAGAACAATAAGCCGTGACATCACCAAATCTCCTCCAAATGTCATCAGGTCAGCAGACCAGATGACATTTGGAAACCTCACACTGCAGAGATCTACAAAAGAGATCTGCCTAGGCACCATACCAGGAATACAACCAAAAGGATTCTTCATACAGCAATAAATACATAAGGACAAAACTTATTAATTACCATACATGGAAAAATCTATGTTTCAAAATCAAAAAGCTCAAGACATCTGCACATTCTCCTTGAAGTACTTACTGGGCAGTCTCACCATTGGTGCCTATGCGGCAATGTTCAGCAGGGTTAGGGTATTGCTATATTAAACAAGGTAAGGCTTTGTACACGTCAGATGATTCTTGCCCGATACAAACTGTCACGCACGGTTTGGGTGAGAATTTGACATGTGTACAGTGGTTGCCTGACATCATTCATGAATCTGCCCTGGTGGAACCATGAACAACCACTATACGTCAAAGGAGAGGAGCATAGAATGCCGCTCGCTCCTTCCCTTATAGAACAGAATGGTGTTGTGTGTACAGCACTCATTTATTTATCGGTCATTTCCAGCATCGACATTTGCATCTTTCCCCCACTCCCATTCTGTATTTAAAGCAAAGAATGGCTACAGGTGCCCTTGTTTTCATCAAGCTTCTCCAATTAAACGTTTTGAAAAAGCAGTGCTTTTGTAAGCAGGGTTCCTTAACATATCTGAAAGCCAATCTCACCACAACCATCTGATGACCTGGAGGTAAAGTCAAAACCAATTTTGTGGATCAAACTCTTCATATTAAACTTTAATAGCTCCACTACTAATAAGCTTATTCACGAAAGACTGCAAAGGATGTGAAATAGAGCAACATCAAGTTATCAGATTTCTCTTTACTGCAACCACAACCTAATTATTTCTGATTGGATTTAATGAGCTGCTGCATATCACATGGTGACTCCTAGGCGTATTGACTCCTCCTATATTGATCCATGAAGAAAAATGTTGTCACAAAAGCTGGACCTCAAACAAGTCTTCTTTTGTTCATACCAATTACATGGGGGGTGAAGAGATTTAAAGTTCTAAAAAGAAGAAAAGATTGTTTTTGCCTTTAGTTCTGCTCACACAGGACGTGCCAAGTTTGCTGCTTTTCTAAATGCTATTTAGTTAAGATATACTTAAATCTAACTTACTCTTCTAACCCCCCAAACTACCCCGACATTTCTATGTCTGTAGCAGAGCCATCTACTGTATTAATTTGAGTAAAATTTTTAAACTTGAAAACGCCATTGATTAAAAAGTCTTGCTTTAAGCTCAGGTAACTCAACTAGATGGCGCTGTGACCTCAAGTAAAACGTACAACATTGTTACAGTTTGTTACACACTTTACATGAGGACAAGCACCATCTATTGGTGGACATAATAATGAACAAAAGATCGTTAAGGATCAAGTATTTGCAAGCGCTCTTAACAATCAAAACCAGCTACAAAAGTAAAAAACATTTTTACCTGGAAAAAATAAATAAAACAGAGTCCATGTGATTTTATCTTTAACCTTTTAAATAAAGGTTTTAAAAATGACACACCATGGATATTTTTATTGACATTTTGTGAAATTTGGTGAATATTGTTTTGAATGTTAATATTGTTTTGAATGTTAGCAGCGACGGCTGCATACCATATCCTAAGTTTATACTAGAGTAAAAGCCTTTTCAATATTTTCAGAAAAAAAATGCTTTGGTTTAAATTCAAGTACAAACAGTATTTCAGCTGAAACACAATCTACTTCCGAACTAGTAATGTCTTTACATTAAGACGTCCAGGATGTAAATTCTGTCTGTGATGACCCCTACATAGCCATCAGATCTTTAATGCATGGTCAGTGCCAAAGAGGATTACACTCAAGGTAATGTTAACAGTACAAATATTGTGATTCTGCTACAGAAGTAAGACAGGAGCTGGGTTAAATCAAGATAGACTTATAAGACATTAGGTGAAAACTATTCTTGAATCAAATAATGTAATATGGCGGAGTTTAATATTCAGTACTAAATGACTTGATGCTGGTCTTTCTCTGGAAATAAGCAAATTATATTAGACTGTATGACAGATTCATCTCAGCCTTGAGAATACAAGGGAAAAGACGAATATGACGCAGAATGTTAGTGTATTTAACGAGAATCCAGTCTAATTCTGAGGCTTTAACTCATTCTAGATATGTACAAATATACTTATATAGAAGTATTGATAAGCACATGACCTGCCTTATGAGTCTTAGCAATGCAGCATGATGACAGTCACATGATTAACCTTATGCATTCTTTAAATGCTTCATTAGTAAATATCTGTGACGTACATACATGAAAACCAAAAACCTGGGAAGCACTAAGGCCGTGCTGTCCTTAGATAAGCACATGGGAGGGTAGTAGGAGTACAAAGACAGCTATCTGCCTACTGAAGATAACCAACAGCTGTAACATGGTGACACAGCATTCACTCACCAGTCTACACATGTTCACGCTATATACACACACACTAGATTTTTTATTGGTCTTCACATTAATGGAAACCCCTGCCAAGAAAAACATAGGAGCTACTACTGTTGACTTCCTCGTAAATAGGCCAGTTCCCTGCTGCAAGGCAGATCTTCTGGCATTACGGAAAGCCTGGGAATACTAACTCCAGCACCCTCTTACCGTGTAAAGCATGTTTTAATCAATGCCATTCAGGTCCCTTGTCAGCACTATGGGTGCGGAGGACAGCTAATCAAGTATTGCAGATATGCTGATGCCAGCTAGTCCCCAAAAGTCCCTTTTCTTAATCCAAGGAGGACCCTGCCATGGGGTAGCCAATAGGAGTGTTCACGTCACAAAGGCAGTGACCTGGACCCCACCTCCAGTACTTAAAAGGAGAGAATATTTGGGACTAAAGTGAGTGGTTAGAGGAGGTGGGGGTGACCCGGAGATCAGCTACAAGTTAGGGGCTTCAAACATACTAGACGAGTATTTCTAAATTTCGCCTGTTTAGCAAAGTTGTCAGTGATCTAAAGTACTGAAGCAATAAAAGGCAGACAACTAGCATTTTCAGAAAGAGGACACGAAAATGGCAGCCTTCATATCTGACCGATCTTGTAGACCTTTATTAGGAGGTATCAGAGGGTCGCTGGAGAACTTCTTCTCAAAATGCTAGTTGTCTGGCTATTATGATAACAAATTAGTCTCTGATTTAGACATATGTTGATCAAGAAAGACTTGGAAGAGTCATATGTCAGACTGTGTAAATTGGTGACAGGCAGGGCTTTATTGCAGAAAGAGACAGGTGATATCCCTTCTGCAATATGCATTCTTTCCTGCCTGATCCCAGTCACTTCTTACCTCTGCGGATACCGGGACCGAGTGAACTCCCATATGCCTGCATGAAAGTTCCATCAACCCGGCCTCGTAATGGCCACAGGAAGATAAGCTACATTACCAATATTAAATAATAGCATAAAGCAATTGATTTTACCTATCGGCAAGTAAACATGACACAGCTGCCATGGTAAGTATGCATTCTGGTGGGTTTCAACGTAAAATAGTTCGGAAGGCGGGGAGTTTTAAGCCAACGTTAAAGCTGATATTGCCTCCTGTAAAGTAATGAAAATACCAACAGCCAGACATGCTTTACTTTGAGAAAAATTTAAGCAATAGGAGAATGGAATACCCCTGGACTGTTGTCACAGGAACAAGTGTTCCCAATAGATGATTTTCCCTCTTTTTTGTGGCAGCTCAAAATATTGGGTTGTCATAGGTAATCAGGAAAAATAGACAGCATTAAAAACAGCACTTCCAGCAAATCAGTACTCTAACCAAATCTAAAAATTGTGCCCTAAGTTACACCAAAAGTACATTGGCAACGTATGCTAGCATTTTACATTTAACCACCTGTCAGCTTTTTAGGCGAATCAAAGACCATGATAGGGAAATGGACCCCTAATATCCGGATTGCAGTTACCTGCCCCAGCCTCATTTGGCTTTATGTTAAACAATGCTGTGATATTCTCCATTGGATAAACCATGGCAATAGAGAGGAGGTGATGCTGTACAGCAATGTACAGATGCTAGATCATTGTCAATCCAAACAAGTGTTTGGGATAGTAGGATTGGACAAGTGCTGTACACACATCGCTGCCCATTCTATGGAGGGGGATAATAAGAAGAAGGCAACCTGCCGATAGGAAATAACAGCATATGTTCGCTGCTTGTTGTTCAATCGCTGCACAATGTTGGGGGACAGCTGTATACATATGCTAGGTTTTCACCCAAGATATCACAAACCTTCATTCCGTGGGATGTAAATCTAGCGTTCATACCTTTAGACTTCATTATTTCTTACTATTTGGGTCTGAACAAAAAATAAAAGAGGATTTGAATTATTTTGTTTTTGTTTTAACTTGGGCTAGGTACACAACTGCAATAATTATCTTTAGAAAACGAACGATTAACGATGATCAACGAATATTTTGATCGATCCTATTGTGCACAATTCTGTACCTGTTGTAACAATACGATCGTTCAAATATAATCCACCAATAACGTACACACACTAGATACGATCATTTGAACAATGCAGGAAGTGACATGTACCAGAGAAAGTATAATCGCAGAACAATCCACGATCACTTAACCACCGTACACACAACAGATAGCGAACGATCGTGGCCCAATCAGATCGGCCGGGACGGTCGTTCGCTTTCAGCAACATTCCTCGTTCACCAGGGTTGTTGGCCAGTTGTTCTGCACTTTTTTTGTTAACAGTTATTGGACGATCGTTTGTTTTCAACGACAAATATTGCACTGTGTACGTAGCCTACGTTTAGGGGTGACTATAGCTGGTGACTGACTTTACATCTGACAAAGACAACAAATTTATGTGAAGATTTGATCAAGTTATATACAAAACTGTTAAAATATGTATTGGCTGTAATGTTTTAGACAGCGTTTGTCAACCAGGGTTCCTCTGGAGGTTCCCTTAGCAATTTGTGGCTCTCAGGTCAGTTTAAGTGACAGCAATGATCTTCTTGGCTATCTGTGAGGGTGACATTTTTCCCACTGGTCATGTTAATACGGTTGAGAAAGGTTGATCTAAGACATTGTAAAATCTAGGTGAAATAGCAAGCACGGACAAAATGATTGATCAATATTACAAGACAATTTTGTGAATATGGAATGTGTATAGAAGTTCCATCCCTGGCTTCAGTATGTCCTAAAGACACCTAAAATATTCCTGGAGTCCAAAATACACAAACAAGTAACATTTTCAGGAGCTGGTTAAAAATTTTGCTCTTACAAAATGTCACCAGACCATCACAGCCATAACAATCTTCCTGTAATATTTAAAGTAGATTAATATTATTATTAGACAACCAAAACCCCCAAAACTTCTGCTGGGTGCCACCATCTTGGATGTGGTGTCAGCAGCACTCCGATAACACTCTATGCTCCACTTTTCCCATATCCCAGCTGGTACGTAATGGGTATAGGGAAAAAGAGCTGGGCTAGAAGAGTTTTTTTATTAGATGCATCCAGAGGAGAAAACAACCACTTGTGAAATGGGAAAGGTCTCAGGGAAAGTAACCAGAGAAATGAAATCCACTTTCTGCCCAATTTCCTAAACTACTGGTGGGGTTTGTTTAAGTAAAACAATTCAGCATCACGCACAAGTCAAATGCTTTCCATCATGGCTGTATGCGATCCCTTCTCATGCTGGATATAAAACAGTAAGAATTCATGATAAGTACAACTGATAAATACGTCCTAGAACAAACTGTTTCATGCAAAAGTTTCTGAACACTGAAAAGCAGCCGAACTTCTGTGTCTGCAGAAGACTGGATTACGAATCAATCAGAGAGAATATGGCTTCGGAGATGTCACTGATACAACCTGGTTATGTCAAAATTTACTTTTCTTAGTACCAATTCACACCCATGCACTGCTCTTTATTTTAAATAGAATTTCAGTGCACTTGCGTGCCTGGCATTAATGAGACCGTACTAATTTTTACCAGATTAGATCAGCGTTTCTCAATCAGGATTCCTCCAGAGGTTGCTCAGAATTTTCATTAGCAATGATCATTTTAGACCTCTCAGGTCAGTTACCATCGACACCAATGATCTATCTGGTTATCGTAAGAGTGAAATTCTTCCCACTGGCCAATAATGCAAGAGGCATTCTTCCTATTGCCCTCCAGGTTCATGTACAGTAAGATCTGGATATGGTAATTATAGCAGGGGTTCCCTGAAGATCTGAAAGTTATTCCAATTACATTTGTGTTCTGCCCATCCACTAATAATCACAGTAATTCACTTCTTTGCATGTTGTTTACATATAATGCCATAAAAAGTTAATGACATGATTGATTTTATCTATTACCGCTCTTTAAAAGATACTTAAAATAAAATGGCAACACATACCGGTGCATTATGACACAAAAACAGATGCAGACATCAGTTAGATGTGTATATACCGTAGTTTCCTAAACCATCCTGCTATGCCGTTCTGATAGACAAATTAATTATTAAAACTTGTTTCTAAGACCCACCCCTGCAAATTCCCAATAGCCCATCACTATGATGAGAATCCTTTCTTGCTAACAAGAATGTGCAAGCTTTGGCACTTCCACCTGTTAAAATGACCATAGATGAAATCAGAGACAACACATGGTGCCAAAACATCACAAGAATGTCCACAGGCTTTGTAGATTTAGATTTATACTTCGTATACTGCAAGCCAACTTTTCAAAGAGATGAAAATCTACTCTGCATGCCTGGGTCTAACCTAACCATATTTAATGTTTGGGCAGGGTCCCGTAAGATTGGACCAAGCAGCCTGACGGAGTGGTGCAGCCGGCTTTAAAGACAAGTATATATCATTTTTTTTAATTTAATGTTATCCAGGTCAAAACAATAGGTTTACCTGCACATAACCCTTCCTCAACAACCTATTCTTATACACCTTACTTTTCCCAGTCATTCTAGTGTTAAACTCCGAATTTTTTTAAGCTGGGTGGGAAGACATTGTAGGCTGTGTGCAGCCCCTGTATTGTGACCCAACTCTTTAGTAACCACCCAAAAATAGTTGGGTGGTTCCTGAAAAGTGCCCAGTGGTGCGCCCGGCTAAAACGGGCTGGGGAGAACACTGCATTCTATTCAGTAACCTAAGAAACTCCTTTGTAAGCTACTCACCAAAGGCAGCAATACCTAGTCACATGTTCCTCCATATCTGGAAGTACTAGGTATTGACTGTAACCTTACACCGGTCACATGACAGTAATCCTTAACTGCCCAGCAGACAATCATATCTTACTTTCAGATAAAATACAGTCTACCCAACCTGCTACATAAACCAACACTTTGCTAGTGCAGAAAAAAGGCAATAGGTTTACTTCTTTGCCAGATCCAGCAACTATTTAAACTTCATTCCAGTTGATCCCCCTCTGTAATGTTTAACAGGGGAAGGTATGCGACATACCTGCTACATCTGGATATAAAGATTGCACCCTTTTCCCTTTGTAAAAGCCCTGGAATTTGCCAAACGTCCAGAAGTGTCATATGGGGGCACGAGGAGACCCTTCATAACTATAAAAAGTGCTGCATTGGCACTTACACAGCATAACAAAGAAAAAGAGCAGCAAAGTAGTAAAGCAAAGTCAGGAATGCGGATCTATTAGTCGGTTAGCCTGCATCCCCGAAAGTGAACCTGTTGCTTTCAGCTCTTTAAAAACAAGTTTGAGAATATAGAGGAAACATGTACCATCCCACAACGGGTTAATTGTACCATACGATTTGTAAAAGGTAACTTTCTAAAACATTAGCTTTACTGGGGAGACAAGAGAAACCCCAACAGTAATATGTGATGGTGTAAGGTGCCTGCTAGGCACATGTGGTAAGTTTCCATGTTCTTGTACACAAGTATGGTTTACAATAACATAGCTTGCAATCTCTATAGGGAAAAAAAAAAAGTGAACATCCCAAGAGCAACTACCTACGGAAACTACTCAAAGGTCATCTCTTGCTCTAGTTAGTAATTTGCGGCCACTATACATAACCCATCACTGCTTTTTTTTGTTTTACTGAATAGGTCGGCATGCACATCCCAGCACATCGCAAGCCACCGAGATCAGCATTATTTCCCCGATATTCCTCTTCTAGCCAAGCAAATGTAAACTTATCACCTAACACAACTGGTGAAGGCTAAGCTCCCCGCACAATATTTGTACATTTTGTGATGTGACATAAATTACAAACTGTACCCTAATTTATTTGTCCTAAAGCAAAAAATGCATTGCCAGCAAAGCACCACTAAAAGCATCACCCCACCCTCGTTATCTCATCGCTGTCATTTTACTTTAAATATATTATCAAAACTTGTTACCAAGCCAACACTTCCCTCTCCTGTGACACCAATGTACTCCCAATGACATGTTGTGTCTGCAGCATTTTTTTTTACATTAGGAAGGATGAGAACGGCTTTCTGAGTCCTAGTAGGTGGAGTAGACGGATATTTACATTTGAAAGTGCTGGTTATATCATCATGGGAGATAGGTTGGGGCTATCAACAATCCACATGCAAGTGACAAATTTTCAGAATCAAATTATTTTTCAGTGTTGTTATAGAGCCGAGCCAACATCAAAGCCGAATCATGTGATTACTGTGGGCTGATGCACAGAGATCAGCGCATTAAATCCCTATTGTGTGATACTTCCCCACCTCCTAGATTGTAAGCTCTTTGGGGCAAGGTCCTTTCCTCCTCATGTGTCACTGTCTGCATCTGTCTTTTATTTGCAACCCCAAATTCATGTACAGCACTGCGTAATATGTTGGCTCTATATAAATCTTGTTTATTAATAATACGCATTATTACCCACTTAGAATTCATTGTTCCCTGATCTGTGTATGATATGATACCGAAATCTGGCCACTGTGCTGCACTTATTAACAAACTGTTTTTACTTTAGGGCTCCCTCACACTACAAGGGTTAAACACTTTTTCCTGCTAAAATCATTATTTTATACACCCCATTCTTCACTCATCCTCTCATGCAATGGACCCCTCTGAAGCCTTTTCTCTAAGGTGCTCCAGGATCTAATGCTGTTACTAGAAAGTTTTAGGTCAGCCCATAAACCGGAGCATCAAGAAGAAGGGGATCATGCCTTCATCATGGGGGTGTGATAAATTAGGAAAGTAAAACACCATATTACTGATAAACCAGCATTTAACCCTTGCAGCACTGGGGGAGCCCCATTACATGCATAGTTTTGAAAGTTACCTGGAGTTGGTAAATAAAATGTACCGTAGGTGTGTGAAAAAAAAAAGGAGTTACTACTGGATGTGTACAAGATGAAGATCAGATATATAGAGAAAACTTAGAGAAGATCATAACTTACGCTCCCAATGCCTGCCCAGTGTTCTCCCTAGCATCTTTTAGCTGGGCGCACCACCCGGCACTTTTCAGTAACCACCCGGCTGTTTACTGAGAGTTGGGTCACAATACAGGGGATACCCCCCACCTACAGCTTCTTCCCACCCAGCAACATTGTCTGGTGCAAACTGCATATATATATATATATATATATATTCTATAGTTAAACAGGATTTATATAGTACCAACATATTACGCAGCGCTGTACATTAAATAGGGGTTGCAAATGACAGACTAATACAGACAGTGATACAGGAGGAGAGGACCCTGCCCTGAAAAGCTTACAATCTAGGAATCATATATATAATCACCAACCTATGACACAGCGCTGTGTGTGTGTGTGTGTGTATATATATCACGGGATTGAACGCATACAAACAGATGACAGATTCTATTTGAAAGTCAAGCATTACTACATAGACTATATATATATATATATATTATATTGCATAACATGGACAATTGGTTTTATATTATGTTTTTGCTAATCGGACAACGATTAGCTGAATATAAAATCTGCAATGTAGGTGTTGCAGGATATAATTCAGCAATATCAACAGGACCCAGGCAAGGTGGCTACTGCTTTACATAGCTGAGCAGCCTGGCTCCAGAAAGAGGGGCTATTAATGTAGCAATAAAAGGAGCATGAATCTTACCTGTGTGCTGTATCCTGGAAGCAGAACCACTGCTGGAAATGACAGGTATGGTGACAGATGAAGTGACAGGTACAGTGACAGGTTGTGTGTAGCTGGATGGGGTGAACTCAACACCCTACAACCTCAATGCAAATGAATAGTGTGTATGTATGTGTATATATATATATATATATATATATATTCCCTCCATACACACTATATAGATATAGTACACATGTAGGGGGATATATATATATATATATATATATATATATATATATATATATAAATAAATATAATTATAGTGGTACTAGATGATGCATTGGTGCGGAGTGTGATCTAGAAGCGAGTTGGATAAATACATTCACCATAGTGATAAGATACATTCACCCTTGACAATAGGAATAAAGGATTATATATTTGTATACAGCCTTACCATGCTGTGCCCTGATTATTGATGTTTATATCTGGTTTCATCACATCCATGGCCATACATTCTACATTCACAGAGCCCAGCATCCCTCCATACAATCCTGGCACACACACAGGTCATGACTCCCCTGTACTCACACAGCATTGTATGACTAGTGGCCCCACACAGCTAAATGAAGGCTTGCACACACATAGCTCCTCTGTGTTTATATCCACACAGAGCAGGCCTCAGGCTCCTGTCACCCTCCCTCCATGTGTCTCCTCACATAGGACATAGTGAGCTCTCCCTTCGCTTCCGGCGGACCACATCTGCAGCCACTTCTCCCGCCTACAGCTCCAGCTCCCCGCACATCCTCAGAGTCCCCCTCACCTGCACAGGATCCGCCATCTTGCTCCATTCATGCTCCTCTGTCCCCCCGAGGAACGTACTGCGCAGGCGCGGCACCTGGTTCGGTGAACTGCGCACGCGCCACCAGGGATCCCCGCAACCATAGACAACAGAGGCGGGGCCGAAGTCAAATAGCCGCCATCTTGCTTAAGGGCGAAGATTTTCGGGCCGGCATATTGGTAAAGGGCGCGCGGAGGCGGTCGGACATCTTTGTCCAGGGCAGAGAACAGTTTTAGTTAGAGCGAGAGCACAGCCGCTCCGTGTTTCTTGATGATTATTTCCCCGAAAAGTTCCCGAGGCAGGTACAATCGCCATGTTGGTTGAGGAAATAAAATAAACAGGATCCATCTTGTAGGAATCAGGCGCCATCTTGATTATGGGGAGAGATTGTTGTTTATTAAAGTTGGAGCTGAAGCACCCGGTTAGAACCGGCCTGTTTTTAGTTGAAGCGACCAATCAGATTTCAGCTGGCGTGGTGTTGATGGAATGCGGGAAACAAAGCTTGGTGACAGAAACACCTCACAAATGTATTTATATCAGGACAATGGTGTGCAGCTGTCACAGATCCTTACATGTTATAAAATCAGTCAGGTTATAATTTATTTACACAGATCTGTATTATTATTGTTACATTTGTTTATTTATCACCTGTAGGAATGTGTACAGGTCACCAACCTATTCCTGTCAGGAGAAAAAGAAAGTAGGCCTATCAATTCCATGGTTTTTCTGTAACAAAAATCATATGGTACTCGTCAGATCTTAAAATTAAGTAAATAAAACCTCTGATGAACGTCGTCTTGTGACATATTACATAATTTATTCAAAAAGGACAGACAAAATGCAGAAAAATTAAGCACACCCTTGCTACTACCATAGCAGTTACCAGGCTAAGTATGGGCCATGTACTGCTAATCAAATGCACGTGATTAATTGATCGTCTCCTAGATTGTAAGCTCTTCGGGGCAGAGTCCTCTCCTGTGTCATTGTCTGTATTTGTCATTTGCAACCCCTGTTTAATGTACAGCGCTGCGTAATATGTTGGCACTATGTAAATCCTGTTTAATATTATTAATAATAATAATAATAATAATAATAATAAGTGTGATTACTTCTTTACCCACCTGGGCGTTACACTGAGGTCTAGATTTCTGTACCAAAAGCGGTACATTGTTTTTCATGAAATTTTTTTTTTAAATTGTAGACCTGTAACTTACAGAAATATGTCCGAACAGGGTTCTAGTAGATATCATGAATATAAAAAATGTTTGAAACACACAATCATGTAAAAAAAAAAATTACTTTTAATAAAATTAAAGGAAAAACACAAAATTCAGCTTAAACAAGAATACATAAATAAATAAAAAATACTGAAAATGCGATAATTCTGTATACTGTATAGTAATATATTTTTCTAAAACACCTCCCTAGTGTCCGTCACATACCTATAGACAAAACCACATAAATATATTTTCTATTATTTTGTATTGGATTGGATACAGGACTTTGTATTCAATCCAATACTGAAAATGCGATAATTCGGTATAATGTATAGTAATATATTTTTCTAAAACACCTCCCTAGTGTCCAACCGTCCAACGTCACATACCTATAGACAAAACCACATAAATATATTTTCTATTATTTTGTATTGGATTGGATACAGGACTTTGTATTCAATCCAATACAAAATGTGTTTGAATGACTTTCAATTTGAATTTCCCGCACACGCGCCGACGTCATCGTACGCGCTGACGTACATGCATTGAGGGAGAAGGAGCCGGCCGGCTTCTTCTCCGCTGGCCGGCTCCTTCCCGGAGAAGGCACCTGACGCTGGAGGACGACGCTGGAACACGACGATGGATGATCGCAGCAGGACCAGGTAAGTGATCGATAAACCTGTGATCGATAAATACAGTGAGAAAAGTTCGGGTTTATCGATAATTGTAACTATTTTAAGCCCGTACCAAGGTCAGGCTTATCGCTCAGGTGGTTAAAAGCAGAAGTTTTGGCAGTTTGCTGGTCTGGATCATTCAGGTGTGTGACAACACAACGCCAAGGAGAAAGGACATCAGCAATGATCTCCGAGAAGCATTTGTTCCTCCCAATCAATCTGGGACATTTCTGAACAAGTCCATCGTTCTACTATGAGAAAGATTATTCACAAATGGAATACGTTCAAGAGTTGGCAATCTTCCCAGGAGTGCATGTCCCAGCAAATTTATCTCAAGGTCAGATTACGCCAAGAGAAACTTCAAAAGCCCCCAAGAGCTACATTAAAGATTGTGACAGTACAATAAGAAATTGACAGAACAAGTCTGGCTTGTTTGTAAGGGTTGGCGGGAGAAAGTCTCCTAAAAAGAACACGGCAGCATGGTTGCAAAGTTCTGAACATGACTTCTGAAGCAATGTCCTTTGGATAGATACGAGTATAAGTGGGGATGTTTCTTCGTCATGCACAGCCCTCTGTTTGGCATAAACCAAATACAATCTATCAGTCAAACCACCTCATACTATCAAACATGGTGGTGGAGGGGTGATGCATGATTCTGGCTTGTTTTACAGCCACAGGGCACCTTGCAGTTAAAGCGGAACTAAACTAAAAACAAAAAAATGGCACCTCTAATCCCACAGATCACTTGATGACGCTGGTACTTCCAACGATCCAGTCCTGCATTGTCCTAGGATTCCTCTTTGTCCCGGCGCCGCCATCTTCAATCTTCTCTTCCGGTCTTCTTTCTTCGTCACCCGATCTGATGTAGATGTGAAGGGGAAAAAGTGTTTAGTTTAGGTACGCTTTAAGTTGACCATAAATACAAAATATTCTATAGTCAAATATGAAGCCATCTGTGTGACAGCTAAAGTTTGACAGAAATTGAATCATTCATTAAGACATTGAGCCTAAGCACACTGAAAAAGTTACAACAAAACGGCTGAAAAATAAATGGCCCAGTCGATGTCCAGACCTCATTTTGATTGAAATGCTGTGGCAGGACCGCATCCTGTGTAGAGCTGTGTATAAACAAATGCTAGAACAGCACGATGGCTCAGTGGTTAGCATTATGGACTTTGCAGCGCTAGGTCCCAGATTTGAATCTCGGCTAGGAAACTATCTGCATAGAGTTTGCAGGTTCTCCCCATGTTTGCGTGGGTTTCCTGCCAGATTCCAAAAACAGCCACTTAGGTAATTGGTTTCCCCCCTAAAATTGACCTTAGACTGTATTAAAGACATATGACTGAGGTAGGGACATTAGATTGTGAGCTCCCTTGAGGGACAGCTAGTGATAGAACTAATGGACTTTGTACAGTGCTGCGTCATATGTTGGAGCTAAATACTGTGTAATAATAATGTTAAACCTCAGTATGTTGTAGAAGAAAAATACAACTTTTCAAAACTACGAGGGACCATAGAAGCAAAACAATCAACATTTTTATTTCAATCCATATACAAAAAAAGAAAACAACATCAACAAAAGACAATAGTGAATATTAAAAAATATTATTAAAACCTCAGTAATCTGAACAATGTAAAGAAAAGTGGGCAAAAATCTCCTCCACAACAATGTTAGGGACTGGTGAAGTCATACAGAACAAAATGAATTCAAGGTGTTGCTGCTAAAGGTGGTTCTACAAGCTGAACCAGAGAATTGTGGAGAACACTGAACCATTCCTATCAGTCAGAGTATTTTAGAGAATACTAGTGGCTGTGGCCGTCTGACAAGTGGACCACATCTTCCAGGGACATTGCAGGCTCAGGGAGGTGCGCGGCTTCTGGCATCATGAAGTCACTTTCGGGGGAAATTTCTTCCCCTTTTAGTGACACATGGCTCCCCGCACATGTGTAGTCTGGAGTCTGTGCATCTAGTGGTCCGTGACCTGCAAAAGGTTGGGAACCACTGTTGTAGAGAACACTGAACCATTCCTAACAGAGAAGTGTAAAGAACACTGAACCATTCCTATCAGAGAATTGTAGAGAATACTGAACCATTCCTAGCAGTC